>NC_142020.1:8945000-9163049 GCF_049901735.1 Notechis scutatus
TCTCCCATTTCCCTTTTGTGCCCACATGTGCTATTCTTGCTTGCTTTTTTTCATTTTTTGCACTTCGTTTTAGGAGACATTGGGAGCTATGCTCTGTGTGCTGCTGTCAGGAACTGTGTGTTGCTATGGGAGCAAATAAGAGCTTTGGGCCAGCTTGCCCACATAAGCAGCTTGGAGGAGATGTGTGTGCATTGAGTGGCTGGCCATAAAATGGGGTCAGGAACACAAGGTTCTGTGTGCAGGGTTACCTGCCATCTCCTTCACAGCTTGAGTAAAAGCAATGGTTGAATGTGAAGAAGTGGAAGCTAAAACTGGCCTGTTCCCAATATTCACACCATAACATTTGCCCAACAAAGATGATTAGGGGATTGGAGGCTAAACCACACAACGAACGATTGTGGGAACTGGGAATGTCTAGTCTAGTGAAGAGAAGGGTAACTTGAAAACAGTTTTCCAATATTTGAGGGGCTGCCACAAAGAAGAGAGGTACAACCTGTTCTTCAAGGCACCTGAGAGCAAGACAAGAAGTATGACAGATCAACCAAAAGAGATCCAACCTAGAATTAAGGAGAAAGTTCCTGCCAGAACAATTAATCGGTGGAACGGCTTGCCTTCAGAAGTTGTGGGTGTTTCATCACTGGAGGTTTTCAAGAAGAGACTGGACAGCCTTTTGTCCAGAATGGTATAAGGCAGTGATCCCCAACCTTTTTTACGCCGCGGCCCGGTATCCCCAACCTTTTTTATGGCGCGGCCCGGTACCGACATCAGCTGGGCGCCGCCATCTTGTTTTGATGAAAAAGTGCTTCCGGTGAGCTCACCAGAAGCACTTTTTCATCAAAACAAGATGGCGGCCCCAGCATTCTCGTGAGCTTTTCCGGGTAGAAATGGCTTTCTACCTGGAAAAGCTCACTGAAAGCGCTGAGCGCCACCATCTTTTTGATGAAAAAGTGCTTCCGGTGAGCTTTCTACCCGGAAAAGCTCACCGGAAGCACTTTTTCATCAAAAAGATGGCGGCGCCAGCAAGCCAGCGGCACAGTAGGACTTGTTCCACGGACCGGTACCGGTCCACGGACCGGTGGTTGGGGACCCCTGGTATAAGGTCTCCTGCTTGAACAGGGGGTTGGACTAGAAGACCTCCAAGGTCCCTTCCAACTCTGTTATTCTGTACTTTGCATAACTTGAACTATAAGGATAAAATACACCTTGTTCACGCCGATGGTTCTGAATGGCCTTGGCTTCCAGCGCCATCCTTTTCATCTTGCTTGCTTTCCTGGAGTAGCATACTATTAGAATAATCCACAGGGAACCATCTGCTGGCTTTCTCCTTCCTACTCGTAGGAACACGAGGTCGTTGACTTGTTTGTTTTCACGGATGCTCGTGCCTAGTGGCGTGCGTGCTACATGCTTTGTGCCGCTCTTAGTTTTCACACACTATGAACCTGGCTACCTTGTGTTATTTATTGGAAAGGAATTTGGGCATATGGAGTGACCCTGATTGAACACCTGCTTTTTGTGAAAACAAATACAACTGTCATCCCAGAAGGAAACGTGATTCTAATGAGATTGGTGTCTTAAGTCCAAAATCGCTGCTTAAACTCTGGAGGGAATTTGGATTCCAACACTCTTGCCTCCATCTCACCGTCACATTGGGTTGTTGTGACTTTAAAATGCAGAGGAAGATGTTGTCTGGCTCCTTGGAGGAAGGGCATGATAAAATTCAATGGCTGAGCCTTTGTGCCCCACTGTCTATTTTTGATTCAGTCACAGCGAAAGAATGGATCTTCTCTACATGCTCTGCTCCTCGTCTTTCAAGTTTATTTCTTTTTCTTGAGGATGGAGCAAAGAAATTAATCTGCACAGCAAGTATACTTTTTTTGTTTTCCGAGTTAGAGAGTCCTCTGGGAAGGAAGGAAATAGGGGGAATGTCTCCTATTGCACAACACGATTTGCGTGCAGAGCCTGGTTTCTGATGAAAACGTCGCCTCTCCCAACCAGCCCTCTCAAATATAGGACAGCAGGTAGGAAATTAGGACATACAGAATTATTTGAACTGGGGAATGGCAAATAAAATTGAAACACTGGAGCTAAAGCTTTGTTGGGCTCTCAACCATCTTTTTTTGTATATAATACAAACCCTGATTGCTGCAAAAGGACATCAAATCAAGTGAATTATCTTGAAAGAGCTAGTTTCAGACCTTATCACCCTCGTGCCACATCTATTCATGATGGTCTTCGAAGTTTTATATTATAGGTTTATTGAGATAAACTGCTTATGTTGTATGAATGTAGAAATTATAACACTTATGGTGGTCAGTGGGACTTAGATTGTTCTCAGCAGTTTATAAGTATCTTATAACAAGAAGTATCGCTGATAGGCCGAGAAGATCTGCTATCTCTTTATCATATAAAGTGATTTTATTAAATATTACAATTTAAAAGATAAATACTAATACAAACTAAGAAAAATTTAAAAAACAGCAAAAATGGAAAATGCAGAAGAAATAGAAAAGAACACAGTAAAAATAAACAAAAATGTACAAAGAAATTCCTTCACAATAAATGTAGACAATTTTAGTAATCTACCATCTTTTCTTAAAATATGAGAAGTGATGTCGCCTTCCCATATTTCATCTCTTGTTTATAAACAGATTCTTAAAACCTAGTCAGCAAAATCAAGGACGACCAGAGAAAACAACATACCTACTAACCTTGATCAAATAAAACAACTTTATATCCTTTCCTTTTAACAACCTTGATCTTTAATAACATCCTGGAGTTTGATTTCTTTTCATTTTGTTTTCTTTATCTTTTCTCAAAAAACTCTTCAAAACTAAAAAGTTTCTTTTGTAAATCTAGTATGTGAAAGTTATCCAGGTCGCTCTTTTGGTTTGTTAGTTGTATATCTCTTTTAATGATCAAGACTCACTTTTAATGATCAACTCACTTTTCTTTGTGTAACCAGTCTTTTCTCATATCATTCCCATAAGCTTTTGTCATTTTAAAATCCATTTTTAGATCGGTCTCAGCTTGATCAGTTACCAGTTTTTCTGGTCATCCTTGATTTTGCTGACTAGGTTATAAGAATCTGTTTATAAATAAGAGATGAAACATGGGAAGATGACATTATTTCTCGTATTTTAAGAAAAGATTGTTCCTCTTCCTCTTTTAAACAAAGACTGCCTGTAATGGCAGACACGCTCAAAATTAACCTCCGAGTCCATTGTTCATAAATATCCGTCAATATGTCCAAATTAAAGTATATTGCTCCATTCTCTATTAGTAACTCAAATTCTTCTTCTCCTCTTCTTCTCCTTTAACTGTAATCTTTAATCTTTAATTCCCTTTGGTTCCCTCTAGTGTCCAACCTTCAAAGCCTCATCCTATCACTTTTTAAGAATTCCAAACAATAGCATTTTCTTGAATTTAATTATAAGAAGGATTCTTACAGTTACATGCAAAATCTGATTTGAAATCCACCTGGACCTTTGGTCTGTTCTCGTCACCCCCTTTGCTGCTCTTCATTCATTTGACAGCTCTTCATTCTGCCACAATCGTAGATTCTGCTTCTGTTCTCCACTTCAAAGTCCTGCTGCCTTTTTTTATTATGGTCTTTTGGATTTCCAGAGGTATATTGATCTCAGATAATGCAAATAAATAGTGCCTGACTTCATTACGTTTGAATTGTGCAATTAGCAGTTACCGCAGACTTAACAGGCTCAGTTAATTTTGGTTACAGAAGGTAGGTTTAAAGATATATAAATAGTAAATGCATACATGTCAGGCCTGTTTAGAACACTTAATACTATATGGTGTTTTTTTTCATGTCCTCCTTATGTGGTTAATTTTAGAATGTAGCATTAGGCAATTCTGTTCCACTTTATAGCCTTTGAGGTGTGCTGCAAAGTTCGGCCTTATCTGCCGTGCTCTTGAACAACTATGAAACTGCTGGCAGAAGTCATTTATTAATTTAACCTTTCCTCCAACTGATATGGTGTTGACTTACAGCTCTACTTCTATATTCCACCCAAGGTTTCCAGGGTGTGTCTGATGTTCTTGAGCTTAAATCTGCAATGGATGAGGAGAAACAAAGAGGGCCATTTAGGAGGTTGCAAAGCCAGCTGATCCGGATGGCCCTGCACACAAATCCATGATAGCACAGCATTTCCCCAGTGAGCCATCTTGGGATTGCTCCTTGTGGTTTGGCAGTGGTTAGAAGTGTTTCTTGTAATGAATTCCGGCTGGCATGTCAGTCAAAGCTGGCTGGAATTGCAGGTGCCTGAATGAATTAAAATTGTAATTGCATTGCACTTTATTTGGGACTGTCTCTAAAACTTCAGCGGTTGCAGAATGTGACTTTTGGATGCTGAGCAGAACACCTGACATGGTCTTTAGGCTTAGCCGATAAAGCAGTTGATCCACTGAGACTTGAGTTGTCTGAATGGCCACCTTCACCAAGCTTGTCTCTCTACTTAGATCTATCTTGAAGGACTTCGAAGTGGGACCCTTATCGAGTTCAGGAGAGTCTATGAGAGCTACTGATTGAAGCTTGTTAATAGTGGCCTGTAAACTTTGGAACTCTTTTTCAATTGACGCGACTTCCATAGGTCAACAGAGTAGGGGTGGAAGAAAACAAGCAGGGTAGGGAAAGGTCTGTGCAAAGATCCTTTTTGTGACAAATGTAGAGAATAACTCACTTCTAATTCCAAAGCAGCATTTGGAAATGTGGCTCCCAAGTGCGTATTTTGAATTGTCCATGGAGATCCTCAATATCCCAAACAAGTTATGTCCCAAGGGTGCTTTTTCCAAAAGGCAACTGGACTTTCTTAGGCTTTTGCCTTGGAAACATTTTGCTTCTCATCCACAATGGTTCTTCTGTTCTAAACTTCAGTTAGAACTGAAGAAGCTTCTTGGGTAAGAAGCGAAACTTTTTTGAGGGTAAAAACACCCCTTAAAGTCCAATTATATTTTGAATTGGTGCAGCCCATTCTGCCATTTACTTCTCACTTCCTTTTGCTACCTGCTAGACTCTAGAAATGCTACCTTGCATCTGGAGAACGTTATGTTCCCCTAAAGTGAGTTTGGCATGTGGTTTAATGAAGTGGTTAATGTTATGAATGAAACCCTGTTGCTTCCTGTTCAGACGCCCTGTTTTGTAGCTGGTGCCCAAGATATTTCCTCTGTGTAAACATTAGCTTCTTAAACGGACATTTTGGCAAAGTTCTTCTGCTTCAGAACATGCCACATCTTAAGTTGCTGATCTGACTTCTTTTATCTCTTTAGCTGGATTATTAACATCTGTTCTCTTTGTCCTTTGAAACAACCCCCATGCTATTAAAGTCTTTAAAACCTTAGTCAGTGATACACCCGGGATGAACATTAGAGATGGGTGGAAAGACTCACAAATCTAATTTGCTCACAAAAATTACAATTGCAGTCAACCTTAAATCTTTTTCAGCATGCCAGACAATGGATAGGAGTGGGGTGGGTGGGTAGAGGGTTAGAGAGAGAAGTATGAAATAATGCAATTTGGTAAGATTGATATTTAACAATTAGCTTTATCCCCCACACACACTTTTTTTTTTAGGGAATTTAGCATTTAGACACAATTGTTCAAAATTCAACAAAATGTTTCAGTGCCAATTTTTCTCTCTCTCTGACTTTGTTTCATTTGCCATATCTGGTTTGGTCTGGTTCTAGATTTTGTTGCTTTAATGCAGCGTTAAAGTTCATCAGACATATTTCATCATTCCTTCCAGAAATAAGGGTATGCCATTTTAACATATGGCTGTACCCGTACAATGGTTCTCGACTTACAACAGTTCATTTAGTGACCATGCAAAGTTACAATGGCACGGACACAAGTGCCTTATGGTCGTTTTTCACACTTACGACGATAGCAGCATTTCCATGGTCATGTGATCGAAATCCAGACTCTTGGCAACTGGCTCATATTTATGACAGTCGCGGTGTCCTGGAGTCATGTGATCAGTTTTTGCGGTCTTCTGATAAATAAAGTCTTAACAACTGTGGCAAGAAAGGTAGTAAAATGGGGTAAAATTCACTTTACAAATGTCTCACTTAGCAACATAAATTTTGGGCTCAGTTATATTTGTAAGTCGAGGACTACCTGTATATGGTTGACGATGCTGAACTTGTCAGCTGGAAACCTGACAGCCAAGGTTCGAGACCCAAGTGTCAGGTGATAGGGTGAGCTCCCATCCTTGCTCCAGCTCCTGCCCACCTAGCTGAGGGAGGAGTCAAACACGTCATCAGTCCGGAGTCCCTTCACTTTCACAAGAGATCTAAGACCAGCCCACCTTGAATTCCGTTGACTCTTATCTACCGCCATTTCCTTTGAACGTTAGTAGTAGTAGTAGTAGTAGTAGTAGTAGTAGAAGAAGAAGAAGAAGAAGAAGAAGAAGAAGAAGAAGAAGAAGAAGAAGAAGAAGAAGAACTTTATTGTCATTGTAGAACAAGTACAGCGAAACTGTGGATGCACCCCAGCAACTGTTCGCAATACAATATTCTTGTAGAGGGCATTAGCTTACAATAAATCCATAGTCATTTGAACTGCCTTCTGATTTCTTGCTCCTGAAATCCATTTAGTTGTGCCTTGGCGAAACCATGCTTGGAATATTGCATCCAGTGGGATTCAATATTTTTTACTATTGGTTCTGTGTGCGTGGCTTTGTGGGTGTGGAAGGGGAAGGATACTGTAAAAGTTCCAGTCGGAGGTGGTGGTAGTGTCTGCCAGTTCTCCGAACTGCTCAAAATTTCCGCTACCAGTTCTCCAGAACTGGTCAGAACCTGCTGAATATACCACCTCTGGTTGTCACAATATAAAAAAAGATGTTGAGGCTCTGGAAAAAGTGCAGAGAAGAGCAACGAAGATAATGAGGGGGCTGGAGGATAAAATATATGAAGAACAGTTGCAGGAATTGGGTATATTTAGTTTTATGAAAAGAAAGATAGGGGTGACATGATAGCAGTGTTCCAATATCTGAGGGGTTGCCCCAAAGAAGAGGGAAGTCAACCTATTTTCCAAAGCACCTGAAAGCAGGACAAGAACAGTGGATGGAAACTAATCAAAGAGAGATAACAAAAGCCTAACTAGATGCTTTTCCTTTCAACACCATTCATAGTACCAACCCCTCAGGAGAAGATGGGCAGAGAACAGATTAGTATTTATTGATAGATCTGAAGATAACTTGAAAAAGCCACTGATGAGTGTCAGTCCTCTTTCGCTATTTAATTGAATCTGGGCATTTTCCTGGTTCCTCCCTCCCTCTCACTTTGCTGCCCTTACAGTCTAAGTACAAAATCATTGGAAGATTTTATAAAAGCAGGACGCAAGTCAGCTCCTCTCAAGAGTTGGTACGCTAGCCTTTGCTGTACAGCTTGTATTTACACCATGGGTTGCTCTCGTGCGGGATTTTGGAAGGCTGAACCACGAGCACCAGCACAGCTGATAGCGGGAAAGAGATTGTGGCTGGCTCTCATCCGTGTGTTTTTCTCTTGGCTACGAATGTGCAATGAAAACAATGCTGCTTTGAACAGGCTGACACAGCCTCCGAGAGGGAGATCTATGGTTTATCAAAGCCCAGTTGTTGCACACAAGGCGAAACACACTGCTACTACCAGGAAAGCGTGCCAAGCCTTCGGGGTGGGGGGGGGATGTAGCCTTGGCGTCTTTGTGGACTTCAACTCCCAGAATTGCCCAGCCAGCATGTCTCAAAAGTTTGCTATCACATTGATGTTTGCTAATCAATCTTCGAGGAGAATTTGTTTTCATTCTTTCCCTTCTCAAACAATAATGAGTATGGATACAGGTAGTTCTTGACTTAAAACCATTCGTCTAGGGACCGAAATTACAACAGTGACTTATGACCGTTTTTCACACTTATAACCATTGCAGCATTCCATGGTCACCTGATCAAAATTTGGACGCTAGGCAACCGGCTCATATTTATGACGGCTGCAATGTTCAGGGCTCATGCGATCTGCTTTTGCGACCTTCCGACAAGCAAAGTCCAGTGGGCCAGATTCACCCAACGACCGTGTGACTAACTTAACCATTGCAGTGATTCACTTAACAATTGTGGCAAGAAAGGTCATAGAATGGGTCAAAGCCCACTTAACAACTCTCTGTCTTAGCAACAGAAATGTTGGGCTCAACTGTTGTCGTAAATCAAGAGGTACCTATACTTGCCCCTGTGAGAAAGCAAAGCCAAGGTGACGTTGGCCTAGTTGATTGCCAGTTGAGAATATCAACGGCCTGGTTCAGAGGTGGGATTCAGCCGGTTCACACCGGTTCATACGAACCAGTTGTTAACTTTTTGCGCAGTTCGGAGAATGGCTAATCCCACCACTGGCTGGCTGTCCCTGCCCCTGGTTCCTACCTTGCATCAAACTGGGATTTGACTGATTCCTTGGTTAAACAAACCAGATTAGATTACATTTGCATCTTCTGCCCCAAACCCAACTACTATGCCAAGGTTCAGGCTTATATTAACTCAGTCTCTGATTTTCACTGACCTGGTTGCACCAAGCATTTGCTGGCTTTCTCATCCCTTTTCTTGTAATAAGTGTACTAAGCTTTCTTTTCAGCAACTTATAATGAGCAAAACTCCATGGACAATCTTAGAGAAGGTATAAAGCGGGAGTGTCCAATCTTGGCTGGCTGGGGAATTCTGGGAGTTGAAGTCCACAAGTCTTAAAGTCACCAAGGTTGGAGACTTCTGGTGTAAGAAAAGGGACATGTGAGAGGGCAAAGAGAGATGTATTTTGAACAAAGACAGCTCCTAATAGTCTTTCAAGTATAATCCCAATCAAACTGTGCTAAATCTTGTTGAATTACCATTTAATCATATTAATTTTACTCTGGAATGTGCTTCTTTAATATTGTATTTTCGTCTTCTTCAGCAGATGGCAGAATTTAGAGAAAGGCTGAATTAGGAGTATTACTGAATTACAGTGGAATGAAATGTGCATCTGTTAATACCCCCAAACAGATATAACTCCTAGGCTAATATTTTCAATGATTATTTTTTTTAAAAAAAATCCCATCCAGCCTCAGCTAGCATCCTCAATCATAAAAAGGATGCTGGGAATTGTAGTTCCCCATCTGAAGGGCGGCAGGTGCCTCGATCTCTAGCATCTATTAATCTCTCTCTTGTAGCTGATTTTTGTCTCTGCTTTTATGTACTTGAGCCTGATTGTTTCTTCTACAGATCTGATGAAACACTCAAAGCAAGACGGATCAGAAACAGAGGCTTATTACGTGCAACATGCGTTCAGGGGATACAGAGAGGCTGAAGGAGAGAGAGAGGGAGAAAGGGAGAGAGAGGGCAAGCTGGCAGGCGCATAAATTGCTTCTGTGCTGCTAATGAGACTAGCCATAACAACCCACATACATGTTTATTAATACCACACTTTAAAAAAAATATGCCTACACACAGTTGGCTAATAGGAACATTCCTATGGAAGCAGCCTCAGCCTGTTTAGATCTTAGTGCTTGTTTATCTGCAGTGAACTTATAAATGAATAGCAAACACTAAAGTGGAAAAATGGATGCCCTTCAAATCCCCCAATCCTGTAACAGCTCCGCCAACGATTTTGGGGTAGGTGTTGGTCAGTATCTTCTTATCCCTTTTACGGCATGTTCAGATGCGCACCAGAAACAAACGGAACCAAAGTTTATGCTCACATCTCCAGCTATTAGCTTTCCAATATTTCAGGGGCTGCCACAAAGAAGACGGGGTTAACTTATTCTCCAAAGCCCCTGAGAGCAGGACAAGAAGCAATGGGTAGAAACTAACCAAGGAGAGAAGCAACCTAGAACTAAGGGGAAACTTCCTAACAGTTAGAACAATTAACCAGTGGAACAGCTTGCCACCTGAAGTTGTGAATGCTCCAACGCTGGAAATTTTAAAGAAGAGATTAGACAACCATTTGTCCAGAATGGCACAGGGTCTCCTGCTTGAGCAGGGGGTTGGACTAGAAGACCTCCAAGGTCCCTTCCATCTTTGTTATTCTGTTATTTTAGGAGATTTCATCATTCAGCCCTTACTTAGATTCATAATGGCGAAGGCTGCATGCATTGTATGATGTGCTCCAGTCTTGGATTTGTTATGGGCTGGCCTCTCGTGATCTGTAGCCAATGTAAAATGCTATCTCTCTCTCTCTCTCCCTCCCTCTCTCTCTCTCTCTCTCTCTCTCTCCCTCTCTCTCTCATCTATCTTATCTATCTATCTATCTATCTATCTATCTATCTATCTATCTATCTATCTATCTATTTTATCTATCTACCACCTACTGTCTATCATCTATCTGTCTATCTACCTTCCTACCTATCCACCCATCTACCTACCTACTTATCTATCTACCTAGCTACCTACCCACCTATGTACCTACCTAACTATACCTACCTATTTACCTACCTACTTATCTACCTACCTATCCATCCATCCACTTTAAATCTTTTCCACCTGGAACAATTGGTTTCCTTCGTTTAATTTGGTAAGACAGGTAGTCCTTGACTTATGATTGCAGTTGGACCCAAAATTCCTGGTGCTAAGCGAGACAGTTGCCAAGGGAATTTTGCCCCTTTTAAACGACTTTTCTAGGTTGCTTTTCTCCTTGATTAGTTTCCACCCTTTGCTTCTTGTCTGGCCTTCAGGTGGTTTGCAGAATAGATTCACCCCATTCTTCTTTGTGGTCAGCCCCTCAACTATTGCAAGACTGCTATCATGTCTCACACACACACACACACACACACACACACACACCCCAGTCCTTCTTTTCATTAAACTAGACACACCCAATTCCAGCAACCGTTCTTTGTATGTTTTAGCCTCCAGGTTCATATTTATGACAGCTGCAGTGATCCCCTTTTGCCACTTTCTGCCGAACAGACTCAACGGGGAAGCCAGATTCCCTTAACAATTGTAGCAAGAAAAGTCGTAAAATGGGGCAAAGCTCCCTTAACCAATATCTCACTCAGCAACGAAAATTTTCAGCTCAATTGTGGTCGTAATTCGAGGACCTCCCCCCCATACCACGTGATGTGGGTTAAGCGTCTCATTGAGTGTTAGGTTGTTCTCTGGTGAACATAATCCCTTGGAAGTCATTGCCCATATTTAATTAATTGGAGTTAGTGAGCAGGTGCTTTCAAGAGGTCTAACTTTTAAATTCCAAGAAAGAGCCTTTTAATTTGCCTCCGCTGGCTTTACGAGCTGGCTATTATTTTAGGTTATTTTAGAGACAAAAACTGCCAGCTGACTTTGGTATCAATCCGTTCCATGAATACGAAATGCTTCTTTCTGCAATTCTTTCGGTGTTGAAGATGAATTCCACCCTGCCAAATAATTGTAAAAACCTGAATATTAATGCAGATATTGCAATCTTAATGATTCTCTCCCTGGGTTTGGGATTATAATGTTCAGATCCCTAGGAAATCCTTAAATGCTACTAGCAATTGGCAGGGGAATTTAGATTTTTTTTTTTTTTTAATGCTAAAGCACTCCAGATTATTCTAGAAAAGGCTTTCTATCAAGAAGTATTTACAGAAACAGCGCTTGCTTTCTGCGGCTATTAAAGGAAAAACCGCACACACCTAAAACGTGCGCGATGGTTTTCCCTTTGGCTCCCGGCATAATTAAAACGGTATGCTTAAAAATAAAACCACCCTCTGCAAATTGGTTGTAGCTGCACGCACTAGCAAACTTTGCAAAAAGAGCAGTGCAGCTGAAATGGGAAACAAATCAAGTCAGAAGTTGTTGGATGCCTATAAAATAACGTTCCAAAGCTGATAGTTGAATGTCCACTACTGCAAATATCTCCATCTTTCTCTTAAATAGTCCACATTTTACTTTAGGGGTCATTCTGAGAAATATTTCCATTTGTATGGGATTGGTGGGCTTTCCAATATCTTCCTTTTGGACTGTTTTCGGGGGCCTATTCCAGCTTTTGACATGTATTTTGCATTGAATATTCAGCACCTTGAAATAAATATAATTTCATCCTAGTTTACAGGTAGTCCAGATTTAGGACTACAGTTGAGCCCAAACTTTGTGTTGATGAGCAAGACAGTTGTTAAGTGAATTTTGCTCCCTTTTACCACCTTTCTTGCCACAGGTGTTAAGTGGATTTTTGCAGCTGTTAAGTTTGTACCATGGTGTCAACCGCCAGCTCGAGACTTCAAACAAAGCTCCAGTTTCATCCCGTTTCTGAAAATCTTACAGTTTATTGAATACACTGCATGGTAATGTCGGAGTAAAACTAACTCCGAGGTTCCAAAACACCAGTTCATAGAATTAAACAATAATTTCTCCAGCCAAACCCCCAACTTCTCACCTAGTCCATGTAAACAAGCTCCCTTTGTTATTGGAACCGTCTGCTTCAATTCCACACGGCTTATGTCCTCCTTGAAAAGGTTTCAGGCTGTCAAGGTCTTCAGTGGAATCGTAGAGGTTTTGTTTGTCCATCTAATGCATTCTTTACCTTGTCCATTTTTTTATTTTCATCGTATAAAAGGCACATAAAAAAGAAAAGAAAAAACAGGAAATTAAGGGAAGGAAAGAGAACGGCAAAAGGGCGTGTGAAATACAAGCGTAAAAGGAAGAAAAGGGAGTCATTGATTTCCAACTCTTCCTAGCATGGTACAAGATAAATGCACTCCAACCTCAACTCTTTGCTTTTACATATTCCTATATACCTAGCCGTTTCTATAACACCAAATCTTTCTAATCTAATCTAACCCATTCTAAAACAACACCTCTCCCCATACTCTAAGTTGAAACGAAGAGGCACGTAGCTGCCAGAGTTTCACTCTTGACCCATGGTTGTGAAGTCTTTGCTTGTCAGAAGGTCGCATTAAGGGTTCACGTGACCCCGGGACATTGCAACCGTCATAAATATGAGTCAATTTCAATCCCACAACCGTGGAGATGCTGTAACAGTTGTAAGTGTGAAAAACGGTCATAAGGCCCTTTTTTCCAGTTCTGTTGTAACGTCGAACAGTCACTAAGTGAACATATAAGTCAAGGGCTCACATGTACTTCTTCAGAGTATCTTGGTGTCAACTCATAAAATATTTCTCTGGTCTTTTAGAGCTGCCCACAGAATAGGAATAGGAATAGAATGGAATTCTTTATTGGCCGAGTGTGATTGGACACACAAGGAATTTGTCTTGGTGCAAACGCTCTCAGTGTACATAAAAGAAAAGATACATTCGTCAAGAATCATAAAGTACAACACTTAATAATAGTCATAGGGTACAATAAGCAATCAAAGTATACTAGGAAGCAGTCAATATAGATCGTAAGGATACAAGCGACAAAGTTACAGTTATACAGTCACAAGTCGGAAGAGATGGGTGAAAGGAAGGATAAGAAGATTAACAGTAATAGTAGTGCAGACTTTGTAAATAGTTGGGCAGTGTTGAGGGAATTATTTGTTTAGCAGAGGGATGGCGTTCGGGGGAAAAAACTGTCCTTGTGTCTAGTTGTTCTGGTGTGCAGGGCTCTATAGTGTCGTTTTGAGGGAAGGAATGGAAACAGTTTATGTCTGGGATGTGAGGGGTCTGTAAATGTTTTCACAGCCCTCTTTTTGACTCGTGCAGTATACAGGTCCTCCATGGAAGGGAGGTTGGTAGCAATTGTTTTTTTCTGCAGTCCTGATTATCCTCTGAAGTCTGTGTCTGTCTTGTTGGGTTGCAAAACCAAACCAGACAGTTATAGAGGTGCAGATGATAATAGTGCAAAAACCGCTTGCAAAACCGAAACTGCATTCCATAAATGTTTTCATAGATAGTTTTCCAGACAGAAGTTTATGCCGTGCAAAATTCTAACTGGAGAGTATGATTGATGACTCTTGGCTATGGATGTGTCCCATTGGAGAATATGAATGATGATACTACCCAGGGGGGTGGGGGGAAAACCAGGGTCAAGGGTGGCAATGAATGATGTGTCTCAGAGTCGACTACACCCAGGCAGCAGCGACATGTCTATTCCTAATAAATCTTCTTTAAGCTTTGAAAATCCGGCTAGAGACTCATGATTTAAATGGGGGTAACTACCAAGAGCCTTGACACTCGAGGTCGTTCTTGCAACAAACAGGGAGGTGATTGTGAGTGAGATCTCCTTTTTGGGGGCTCACCCCCACCCCCATGTTGTGATAAGTGGTAGGTCAACCCTGGCCTTGAAAAGATAAAGTATCGGCTCAGCTAGAAGTGGTAGTATCTCCGAGCGCCTCTTCTTTGACAGATGATAACAAATGGGAAGGGAAAGACAGCGTGCCTCGTCAATTCGGCTGCATCCTCTAGCCTCAGCGAAAACACCCCTTAGGAGCGATGGCTTCTCTGTTCCAATAAACAAAGCTTGTTTCCATCGTAGATTGAGCGGAGTTGTTAAGGTATCAAATCTTGGAGCCCAGGAAGGAGGCCTGCTGGAAATCTTTTCTCTGGACTAATGGGTGCCAGATACACGCACAAAACATGTGCTATTTCTGGCTCAGAAGCTGCTACTCGGTTGTATTGAATAACCATGTTTGTAAGCTACCTTAAGAGGATCTCAAAAGCTTTAAAGAAGGATGTAAATATTTGCAAAGAACTAATCCATTGCCTAACCTGGGCCTTGGTTACCAACCATTTTGCAGGCTCTGTGTGTGGGTTGCCTTCTAATAGGCAGCTTCTGCATTGTGCTGTAAGTGGGTCATCAGTTAGCTGTTTATTGTGTTCAAGAGCTCAAGCCCTTCTGGGAACCTAAAGAGCATCAGCTTTAGGTGGGACTTGTCTAAAAGGAGTTCTCAGATTGAGATACTTTCCCTATTACCTTCTCCCTGACATTGGAAGAGTGTCATGGGCTGCATCTCTCCTAGCCAAGCTTCATGAGCTGACAGCCTGCCATTAGCAATGGCGGGGGAGGGAAGGTGGAAAGATTGGACTGTTAAGGAAGAAGGTAGGGATGGAAGCCCAGCTGAGCCAGCCAAGGTCAACTATCGATATGCAGAGGTGGGGAATCAAGAACCTGTTGCCTAAACTAGCAGTCCCCAAACTTTCCATCTTGGCAGCCCTGCCCAATGCGGGAAGGGGTGTGTGTGTGTGAGTGGTAGGCACACATGTGTGCGCACAGTTCCACAGGTGCAAGTGGCAGGCACTTGCGCTCATGTGTGAAGCTCCACTCGCGCAAGCGGAGGGCCTGGAGCAAAGGGTTCTTGTGCTGGGTCATGGCTGGTTCAAAACTGGGTCACACAACCGATGGGCAGGTGTGTGTGTGTGTGTGTGTGAAGCTCCACTTGCACGAGTGGAGAGTGCACAAATGGAGCTTCGTGCGCAAGTGGAGCTTCGCACATCTGCATACTTGCCCACCGCTCGTGCGGCCCAGTTTCGAACAAGCCACGGCACTGGGCTGTGGCCCGGGGGTTCGTGACCCTTGCCCTAAACAATATACAAGCATCTAATTGGACCTTTATATTCTGGGGGATAGTGGGTGGGTGGAAGAAGAGGAAAATATACTTCGTATTGTGTTCAGGGAAAAACCTCAGATTCAGCTTACGCTTATGAGCCCACGGTGGCGCAGTGGTTAGAGTGCGGTACTACAGGCTACTTCTGCTGCCTGCCGGCTGCCTGTAATTTGGCAGTTCAAATCTCACCAGGGTCCAGGTGTCAGCGTTCCAAGGAACAACCTCCAAAACAGACAACTCCGAGACAAGCATCTTCTCAAAGTTCCACTTTGTTAGAGATGTCATATTGGCGTGTCTGGGAGAACACAAATCTGAGAGTTCCGGGTTTTCCCTTCCTCAAAAGAAAATCAAAGATCCATCCCCTGCCTTCATCAGTCCATCACATGGCCCAATCATGCCCTCGTCCCATCCGGAGAGTATCTCCAGTCACTCCCCTCCAGGTGCAGGGTGAAACGGCCTTGACTCTCTCAGAAAAGAATGTTGTGGCTAATCATCCACTGCTCCTTAACTCCCCCCCTCCCAAATTCCCAGTCACTAAATGTGGCAGCCTAGAAGCTCCAAAAGAAAAATGGTTTCCCAGGCTGACACAAGGTTGACTCAACCCTCCCTCCTTCAGAGTTTGGTAAAATGAGGAGCCAGGTTGCTGGGGTGGGGGCAAGAGGCTGACGCTGTAAACCGCTTAGAGAGGGCTGTGAAACAATGTGAGGTGGCATATAAGTCTATGTGCTATTGCTATTGCTGTAGTTGATTGGATGTTGCATTAGGAGCCCTGGTGGTGCAGTGGTTAGAATGTGGTATTGCAGGCTGACTCTGCCCACAGTCTGGAGTTCAATTCTGACTGATTCAAGGTTGACTCAGCCTTGCCTCCTTCCAACATGGGTGAAGTGAGGACTCAGATTGTTGCGGGCAAGAGTCTGACTCTGTAAACTGCTTAAGAGAGGGCTGGAAAGCACTGTGTAGTGGTATATAAGACTAAGTGCTATTGCCCTCCCTCCCTCCCTCCCTCCCTTCCATCCATCCATCCATCCATCCATCCATTCATCCATGGTGCACCGTGGTTAGAATACAGTATTGAAGGCTAACTCTGCCGACTGCCAGCAGTTCGATCCTGACTGGTTCCAAGTGGACTCAGCCTTCCGTCCTTCCAAGGTGGGTAAAATGAGGACCCAGATTGTTGGGGGCAAGAGGCTGATTCTATAAACCACTTAGAGAAGGCTGGAAAGCATTGTGTAGTGGTATAGAAGTCTAAGGGCTACTATGGCAATTGCTACTTCTGTACCCAGATAAGCTTCAGTAAAGTACAGGTATCCTCGACTTACAACAGCTCATTTAGTTGACCGTTCAAAGTCACAACAACACTGAAGAAAGTGACTTACGACCGTTTTCCACACTTACAACCGTCACAGCATCCCCACGGTCACGTGATCAAACTTCAGACACTTGGTAACTGACTCGTGTTTATGACAGTTGCGGTGTCCCAGGGTCAAGTGTTCCGCTTTTGCAACCTTCTGATGAAGGAAGTCTATGGGAGAATCCAGATTCACTTAACAACCATGTGACTTCCTTAACAGATGCAGTCATTCAGTTGACAAAGGTGGCAAGAAAGTTCATAGAAATGGGACAAAATTCCTTTAATAAATATCTGACTCAGAGGTGGTATTCAGCCGGTTCTGACCCGTTCTGGAGGACCGGTAGTGGAAATTTTAAGTAGTTTGGAGAACCGGCCAATCCCACCTCTGACTGGCCCCGCCCCCATCTCTTCTCTGCCTCCCTGAGTCCCAGCTGATTGGCTGGGTCTTCTTTGGTTGCCCTGCACAGGAGAACGGAGCTGGAAAGCAGGTTAGTGGGGTGAGGAAGGAATGGGGATTTTGCAGTAACCTTCCCCTGCCACGCCCACCAAGCCACGCCCACAGAACCAGTAGTAAAAAAAAAAATTGAATCCCACCACTGGTCTGACTTGGCAAAGAAATGTTGGGCTCGGTTATGGTCACGAATTGAGGACTACCTGACACAGCAGTAACTCAAACCTCTGCTTACTGTTTAATCCAAAGAAGTGATTTAACGCGCACGTTTCCATTGTGGATGATTTTTGGGAATCAGGAAGAGCCCTTTTAAAAAAAACAACAACAACACAGGATTGGAAAATCTCTCTGTTTCCTCTCTTTGTAAGTGCTTTTCTGGGGGAGGGCAGGGAACCAATTTAGAAAATAGCAAGGAGGAAATGGATTCATAATAGATCCGCGTATTTGCTCTAGAAAACGCTCTTGCAGGCGTAATTAACTGTAACATTTGAAATGTGGTAATTATGCATTAAAACCACAAAAGAAAGGAAAATAGGTACTTAACTATTTGTTTCTATTAGTTAAATTCCCCATTTGTCTCCCCCCCCACACCCATTGTTATTGCTACCACATTGAGCCTCCCAAATTAGATTAATCCAAACAGTGATTTATTTTGTTATGTATGTGGGGGAAAAGCTTAATTCTCTCCCCTCCATGCACAACCCTTCCTAATGCAGGTTTTTCAAAAGTGAGTTTTTCTGCAGTTCCCTTTCCTGCCTGTTCAATTTTTAGCAAATGTCGTTTTTATCATTCCCAATCTCGGTGCGCTTCCCTCCCTCCGCCCTCCCTTTTCTTCTCTCCATCTTTCACAAACCACTGAGCCCAAGACTTTGAGTAATGCTCAACTCTGCCTGGGATGCTTTCCTACTCATAGCCCCCAATGCACACGATAAATTGGCTAACAAACTGCAGTGTGACAGGTGTATAATTGTGCAGAGCCTACATGAGTTTTTTTTTTATCCTGTTGTTTGTTATTTCAAGATAGATTTGCAGTTAAGACATCCCAAGTTAGTGTTGTTTCTTTGAAAGTAGGAAAAGATTGTCCGGGACTATCAAAAAAAATCACGATTATTTATACGTGGGTGTCTTCTGCTCAGTAGGTAACTGACATAGAGGTAATCCTCGACTTACAACCCTTTGTTTAGGGCAAGGGTCTTCAAACTTGGCAGCTTTAAGACTTGTAGACTTCAACTCCCAGAATTCCTGAGCTAACATGACTGGAGGAGGAATTCTGGGAGTTGAAGTCCACAAGTCTTAAAGCTGCCAAGTTTGAAGACCCCTAGTTTAGGGACTGCTCAAATTTACAACAGCACTGAAAAAAGTTTTCACACTTGTGACCATTGCAGCATCCCTGGGGTCACGTGATCAAAATTTGGGCGCTTAGCCACTGGCACATATTACACCTGTGGGAAACACCCCCCCCCTGAAGAATGAAATGTTTTGGAAAATATTAAAGGGGCAGAATAGAATATGACCCCTAAAGGAGAAATGGAGAAATATGCTCTTAAAGCAGGGGGCCCCAACTGGGGGTGCAAGATGATATTCCAGGAGGTGCGAAAACTTCGGGTTTAGAAGTTTCAAAACTATAATGTATATGTATATAATTGACGCGGTGACTCAGTGGCTAAGATGCTGAGTGGCTAAGAGACTGAGCTTGTCGATCAGAAAGGTTGTCAGTTCAGCAGTTCGAATCCCTAGCAGCGCGTAACGGAGTGAGCTCCCGTTACTTGTCCCAGCTTCTGCCAACCTAGCAGTTCGAAAGCATGTTAAAAAAAATGCAAGTAGAAAAATAGGAACCACTTTGGTGGGAAGGGAACAGCGTTCCTCCATGTGCCTTCTGGCGTTTAGTCATGCCGGCCACATGACCACGGAGACGTCTTCGGACAGCGCTGGCTCTTCTTTGGTTTTGTAATGGAGATGAGCACTGCCCCCTAGAGCCGGGAACAACTAGCACTTATGTGCGAGGGGAAGCTTTACCTATGCATCTGATTACTCTTTTAAGGGGTGCGAGATTATATCGGAAGTGTTCTAGGGGGGCAGGGTATAGAAAATGTTGGGAATGCCTGCCTTAAAGGCAGAAAGCAGACTCAAGTCTTTCTTAATAGCCCCCAGCAGATATTTTGTGCCCATTAAGAAAGATTGGGCCAGCCTAATTCACAAAACAAAAGAGCTTCGCCTCCAAGGATGGGATTAAAATTGACGTTCTCCTCCTCCACCCAAATTCTAAGAACAGGACATGAGCCTTTAGGACTGCGTACTAGGATTAACTCACCACCATTTAGCAAAAGACACAAGAGGCTGACTCTGTAAACCGCTTAGAGAGGGCTGGAAAGCTCCATGAAGCGGTATATAAGTCTGCTATTGCTTGGGAAGGAAGGAAGGAAGGAAGGAAGGAAGGAAGGAAGGAAGGAAGGAAGGAAGGAAGGAAGGAAGGAAGGAAGCCCTAGTGGCGCATTTGTTACAATGCAGTGTTGCAGGCTAACTTTGCCCACTGCCAGGAGTTTGATCCTGACCAGCTCATGGTTTTGACTCAGCCTTCCGTCCTTCCGAGGTGGGTAAAATGAGGAGCCAGATTGTTGGGGGGCAAAGAGGCTGACTCTGTAAACCGCTTAGAGAGGGCTGGAAAGCACTGTGAAGGGTATATAAGTCTAAGTGCTATTGCTATCCATCCGCTCATTTGTTCAGCTGACCCAGAACTGTTGGTTCCATTCCTCATTAAACTCCCTTTCCAATCAGCCTCCACGTTGCTTCCAGGGTTTTCCTCCCCGCTTGGAACCGAACCGGATGGATTTTTCCTTCCAACACACCGTTCCAAGATCACCATTTGTAAACTTCCCCGTCACCTTCCGACAAGTGAAGCCTCTGCGGGGAAGCAGGGATCCAGATTTGCTTAACTGCTGCATTGGTGTGCTTAACATCGGCGACAAAACCGGTTGCAAAATGCAGGGAGCTAAGCTCATTTAACGCCTTGCCTCACATAAATTTTGTCCTCCATTGTGGCCCTGAGCCGAGAACTACCCCCCCCTTCCTTGTTTTATAAAGAGTAAGTGTTCAGTGCAGGCTGATGTGGATAGAGCATGCAATTACGCTTCGTGGTTAAATTGAGTTCTATGCCAGCCGAGTTAACCTTGATTCCCGCTTTGAAGATTCAATGTCACCTTCTACCCCGAATCGTGCCGAGCATCCTCGGTTTAATCTGGAGCAACAGAATTTATGCTTGGATAGCAGCCCTCGCGAACAGTATTTGAGGCTTCCAGCTTAGCTGGGGTTATCCTGGGTCTATTTATAGATGCTCCCCTCGGAGAGTTTTCCAAGCAGTATTAAAGCTGGTGTTTTGTTTTGGTGTTTTTTTTTTCCCCCTCTCCCTTCTCCCCTTCACATCCTTGCAAGCTTCAATCTGGATCCTGACTTCTCTTGGCTTATCTGTGGTGCTTTTGGCAACTGACATGACGGAGTTTGGCCAAGCTACAGGATGGCCAGTTTTTTTCTCTTTTCCTTTCAACCAGACAGGGTGGCTGGCTTTGCTAAAGGAACTGTAAAAGTTTCCCAGCATCGTTGGTTTTTTTTTTTTTTTTCCGGAACGATGTTTGTAGGCCGATGCAACGCAATGCCCCAGGTGCTTTTTCAGGAGGCAACTAGACTTTCTTTTGAAGATATTTCACTTCTCATCCAAGAGGTTTCTTCCGCTCTGACTGGATGGTGGGGAAGGGAAGGATTTATATTCCTTGCAGACAGCTGGCCATTTGCATCCTTTTAGAGGGTCATTGAGGACTCTTGGAGGTTTCTCTGTGTCCTCAGGGTCACCTGAGTTAGTACTCCTGGATCCTGCAGTCTGCAGTTTTTTCCTTTGGAAATCCATTTCTACCCCCACGCCATTCCAAGGGTGTTCGTCCCAAAAAAATGAAATTGGACAATTTTGTGTCTTAGGGCTGGAAACTCCAAAAATTGTCTTAGTGCGTTGAGTGAAACTGGTTAGGATGTCATGCTGAAATCTGCTTTACTGTAAGGACTCAAAAGCTCAAAGGACTTCATGTGGACTTACGTTTTACCAAAATACAGGCAGTTCTCAACTTACGACCACTCTTGCTCTCCCCTCTTTGGAAGAGCTTTAGAGCTCCCACTGCCTTAAGAAAGTTCAAAACATTCTTAAAAATCCATCTCATCCTGGGCTTCCCCCCCCCCTTTTTTTTTTAAACTATTACCACCTGGCAGACGGTACAGAATAATAAAAACAAGGACAAATAGGCTGAAAAACAGCTTCTATCCCAGCAGTAGCTCTTTTGAATTCTACTGTATAGTGCAGTGTTGGTGCGGTGTGGGGGGTTTTCAATTCAATGTGTGGAGGGTGAAGGATGTGTGTTTGTATTTATTTTCATGGTCATGATGTGCACTGAAGATGCGGTTTGATTTCGTTGTACGAGGTGCAATGACAATAAAGTTAACCAAGTGAGAAATTCGTTAAGTGAATTTTGCCATGGTTGATCACTTGTCTTGCCACATTTATTAAGTGAACCACTGAGTTATTCAGTTGGTGGCATGGTTGTTAAGTGAACCTCGCTTCCCCATTGACGTTGCTTGTCAAGGCACCGCAACCGTCATAAATGTGAGTCAGTGGTCAAGTATCCGAATGTAAATCTATGGGGATGCTGCAATGGCCATAAGTGTGAAAAACGGTCATGTTAACTATTTTCAGTGCTGTAACTTCAAACGGTCACTAAATGAACAGTTGTTAAGTTGAGGACTATCTATACTACAGAAATAAGGGAATATTTACCTCCTTCTTTGGGGCACCTGAGTTTCTGCATCGATTCACCTGCTGACAAACTCCAACTTAACTTTAAAAAAAATACAGACCCCCAAATGATTCTGAATCCTTTGAAATCAAAATGTTTCAAATATTTCAACAAAAAAATTCCAGGAGAGGCAGTCCTCGACATACGAGCACAATTGGGCCCCCAGAATTTCTGTTGCTAAGCAAGACCATTGTTAAGTGAGTTTTGCTCCATTTCACGACCTTTCTTGCCAGAGTTGTTAAGTGAATCTCCCTACAGTTATTACGTCGGTAACACAGCTGTTAGGTGGATCTGGCTTTCCCCGCTGCCTTGGCTTGTCAGAAGGTCACAAAAGGGGGATCCCATGCGCCCGCCCAGGACACTGCGACGGTCATATGTATGAGCCAGCCGCCGAGCAACTGAATAATGATTGCATGGCCATGGGTATGCTGCGACGGTCACAAGTTTGAATAACGGTCATGTCACTTTTTCCCCCAGTGTTGTTGTAACTTTAAACGGTCCCTAAGAGAATGGTTTTGAGTCGGGGACAACCTGGAGAGATTCCCAAAGGATTCGGAAAGGAATTCCAGCCAGCTTTTCCCAAATCCAGTGTGTTTTACTTAACCTGTTCTTTCTAAATGATAGGAATATTAAGGGAGCCACCCCTCACTATCTGCCATTCCCCATCTTCGGATTCGGCCTCTCCCTTTCCCAAGAAATGAGCGAGCTCTCTGTAAAACCTAGCTGGAAACCCTGTGTGCCTCCCCTCTTCTCACATGTTCCTTGGTTCCTCGGTGGCTCAGTGGTTAGAGTGCAGTACTACAGGCTACTGCTGTTGACTGCCGGCTATCTGCAATTTGGCAGTCCGAATCTCACCAGGCTCAAGGTTGACTCAGCCTTCTTCCAGCTCTCTGTGTACATACAAACAACGGTCAACAAAGTAATATGAGCCATGGTGGTGTAGTGGTGAGAGTACAGTACTGCAGGCTACTTCTGCTGACTGCCGGCTGACTGCAATTTGGCAGTTCGAATCTCACCAGGCTCAAGGTTGACTCAGCCTCTTCCATCCTTCAGAGGTGGGTAAAATGAGGATCCAGATTGTTGGGGGCAAGAGGCTGACTCTGTAAACCGCTTAGAGAGGGCTGGAAAGCACTATAAAGCGGTATATAAGTCTGTGCTATTGCTATCTTCCTTCCTTCCTTCCTTCCTTCCTTCCTTCCTTCCTTCCTTCCTTCCTTCCTTCCTTCCTTCCTTCCTTCCTTCCTTCCTTCCTTCCTTCCTTCCTTCCTTCTATGGTGCGCAGTGGGTAGAATGCAGCGTAGAAGACTAACTCTGCCCACTTCCAGAAGTTTGATCCTAACCAGATCAAGGTTGACTCAGCTTTCCATCCTTCCAAGGTGGGTAAAATGAGGAGCCAGATTGTTGGGGGCAAGAGGCTGATTCTGTAAACCGTTTAGAGACGGCTCTAAAGCACTGGGAAGTGATATATAAGTCTAAGTGCTATTGCTAATGCTACGTTGCCTTTCATGACCAGGTGGGCTTCCATCCCCTTCCCACCCAAATCTCACCTTTGAGTCCGAATTGCTCTGCACGTTGGCTTTGATGATCAACGGACGTCATCTCTGCTTCCTTTTATTTCGACAAGACTCTTAAAAAATGTCACTGCATGGGTTTGAAAGAAAATCATACCTTTCTTTCTCTTTCTCTGTTTCTCTTCTCTCCCTCTCCTCTTGTTTTGTTGTTGTTATTGTTGTTTTTGTTTTGTTTTTGTGTGTCTTTTCTTTTCTTCGATCAGCACCAGCCTCCTTTTCTCCAGTTGTGGGATCTTTTGCTCCACTCCATGCTACGAGTCTTCATCCTTTCAGGCCGACAACTCATGCCACTCCCTGGGACCTAACCTAGAGTAAATCTTGACCCGGCCAGGGTTGGGGGGAGCCATGGGGAGTTCAGCTTCATCGCTGGCCACCGAGACGGAGTCGGACCATGGCTTTACTGGCCCAACTTATCCTGGGCATCTGGCAGCAAGCTGGTATAGAAGTAACCATGGTGGCCCCGTTTGGGAGAGTGCCCTTATAACACGGCAACATCCGCACGTGAATCACCGGGCACGAAGGTAAGAAAGCTGGGGAAGGAGCTTGCTTTGGTCTCAGCTTGGTTGAAAACCCAAGGCTTGGGGCGGCGGGGGGGCGGGATTTCCAACTGCAGCCCCATTAGAGGCCACGGGAAAACTGCCAACCCGGCTGCACAACTCACCTGGATGCATCTGGAAATGCGTTACATGTTCGGGTGCATGATAGTTACGCTGGCTGCTTGTGGCATGAGACTTTGGGTTGGGGGTTGTTGGAAGAAATGTCCATCTGGTTCAGTTCCAAGCCGAGAGGAAGACACTGGAAACGTGGAGGCTAGTGATGAAATGCTATCGGTTCGACCTGGTTCAACTGACCTGGTAGTAAATAAAGCTCCGATGATCGGCTGAGAGGAGAAAAAAGAGAAAAACGAAGGATCGGCCCTCCCACTGGCCCCCGTGCCTTTCTGTTCTTTATCCTCTCAGCTGCTTGGACAGCTGGTGTTTGGAAAGCTGCACACATGTGTTAGGTGCGCGCACGCACGAAGTGTGTGACCACCAAACCGGTAGGGAAACTGGTAGAATCCCACCACTGATGGAGGCGGATTGGAAAGATGGTTTAATGATGAAGCACAACCACCCAGCACATGGTTCTAGTGCAACTGACCACATGGAGTTGGGAATGGGAGGGTATTTATACCTTCTCTTGGGCTTTGCCCTTGAACTTGCTGTTCCTGTGCAAGAACATGTGTTTTATTGGCTGTTGTCAGATTCCCATGGTGCCATGCATAAACCCTAGGAGATGATATGGTAGCAACATAATCAATTCCGAAACTAAAAACTGGCGGGCAAAACACATATACAAAAGGATAGAATTGCTCCCCCCTCCAAAGATCAAATGATTCTTCCAATTAAAACTTCTGAATAGGATCATGTGGTCATCTCCAGGTGATGATGAGGCTACTGTCAGTGACCTTGACATATTTTGATAAAAGTTCGCAGTTGCGCAGAAAAGAACAGAGGCTAGCGAAGAAATGGAAAGTTAAAGAAAAGAATCCCCCTCCCCTTCTTAACCCAGCAAAGGAATGCAAAACACCTCCTGCCTTCTTCCTTCCAAGTTTCCCCCCTCCCACCGTTTCATGGCAGCCAAAAGAGAAAATGGCATAACAGCAAAATAAAGAATAGAGAGGGGTGAAGATATCTTGAGGCTGACACCATGTGTAAACCCTAGGAGTTTGTCTGAGCTAAGTTTGGTTGAAGTTTGGCTGATGCAATGAAGGGCAATTGTTGGGCAATTCCTATTGCAGCTGAGAGCTAACCCTACCTTTGTTCAGACCTTGCTGCAGGGAATTTGCTTATGAATAGAGCTAGCTGTCACAATAAGCTCTTTCTCTCTTAAGTGCTGACGTCTGCTGAGGGCCATACAAGAAAGGTGGGGACTGCTTTCTGTCTCCAAGAGCATGTTTCTCAATTTCTCATCCAGGGAAATATAATATTCTGCCTTTTTAAAAATATTTCTCAAAATATTTCATTCTTCTAGGAAGAGAGGTGGGTGCCATTGATCGAGGTGTGGGTATTGTAGAAGTCAATACAAGTAGTCCTTGACTTACATCCATTCATGTAGCTACATATAATAAGGCCGGGTCTTATTTTTTAGAGCCCCGAAAAAATGGCTAGGCCGTCTTTTCGGGAGTGACTTAATTCCGCACCCTTGCATCTTCGGGCAGGCGGCGACGGCTTGGATGTTGACCTCGGCGTTGGTGGGGCACTTCGTATTGGGGTCAACGCAGGCAGCACCATATCCTGGTGTGCAACAAAAGTACTTCCTAACGGCAAGCCCCCACAATTCCCCCATTTTGCATGTTTTAATATAGGCCTTAATTTGGGGGAGGGGCTTAATTTCATTTCATGCCTATAAAACATGCTGGGACTTCCTATTGGGGGAGGCTGTATTGTTGGAGAAACAGGGTAGTAGTCCTTGGCTTACGATACAATAGTTCGATTAGTGCAGAGGTCTCCAAACTCAACCCAGCATAGCTGGCTGAGGAATTCTGGGAGTTGAAGTCCACGAGTCTTAAAGTTGCCAAGTTTGGGGACCTCTGGTTTAGTGAGTGTTCAAAGTTATAGTGGCACTGGGAAAAAAATGTGATTTATGATCGTTTTTCACACTTTCGACCGCTGCAGCATCCCCACAGGTAGTTCTGAGGGTCCCCCTCTTAATCTACCTGTGACATCCTGGTGGAAAATTTGCCTAGAAAAGGTTGCGTCAGATTTAACCTGTCTTGAACAGTTCCCGTGTTTATATTAAATTAATTGGCCAGATCACACTTCTTTATTTTCAACCCTGTATCCATAATCTAAGGTTAAATGTTGAGAGAGAGAGAAATTGAATGAGTGCTAAGGTGTTAGCTTGGCTGATTATATAGACCCAAACCTTTTTCATGTTGTTTGAAAGTGTGTTCCTGCTCTCCGGCATTAACACAATAAGAGGCTAAAATCCAAGCTTAGTTGAAATCCTTCTTTGGAGAAAACTTATCAACTTCGGTCACTGTAAAATCTTCTTATTGGTGACCTTTTGCCCTTTTAGAAACAGCAGGACGCTGTTTCCCACCTTTGGTTTATTTTGGATTCCCATTTTCTTAAATTATTTGCCCTAAACTTTTATCTCTTAGCTGGAAATCCCAAAGGTGCTTTTTCATGAGGCAACTGGACTTTCTTATTTTTTTCTTTTCTTTGAAGACGTTTCGCTTCTCATCCAAGAAGCTTCTTCGGCTCTGACTGGATGGTGCAGAATGGAAGGATTTATATTCCTTTGCAGACAGCTGGTCATTTGCATCTTTTTAGAGGGTTGTTGAGGCCACTTGCAGGTTTATCTGTGTCCTCAGGATCATCTGAATTAGAGCTCCTGTATTCCTGTAGCCTGCAATTTTATTCCCTCTGGAAATCCATTCCTACTCCCACAGCTTTCAAAGGGTGTCCATCCCAAACTGTACAGCTAAAAGTCTGTAGAGATTCTCAGTCCTCCAAGTCATGGTTGTCCCAAAGGTGTTTTTTTTCAGGAGGCAACTGGAGTTTCTTGTTTTTTGTTTTTTGTTTTTTTTTGTTTTGAAGACCTTTCACTTCTCATCCAAGAAGCTTCTTTAGCTCTGACAGGATGGTGGGGAATGGAAGGATTTATAGGTCTTGCAGACAGCTGGCAATTTGCATCCTTTTAGGGGGTCGTTGAAGCATTCCTGTGGTCTGCGATTTTCCCCTCTGGAAATCCATTCCTACTCCCACACCATTCCAAGGGTGTTCATCCCAAATTGCATAGCTAAAAGTCCATGACCTGAATGACTGAGAAACCCCTACAGACTCTTAGCTGGAGAAAACATTTCCTGAGTCTAGATTTACCTACTGGGGAGACACAGAAGGTGCCTAGTGACTCTTAATATCTAGAACGGAGCTGTCCAACCTTGGCGACTTTCAGACCTGTGGGCTTTTGACTCCCAGAATTCCCCAGCCAGCATGGCAATTCTGAGAGTTGATTATCTGGGACTTGAAGTCCAAAAGTTGCCATGGTTGGACATCCCTGATCTAGAGGGACTGATTTCACCGTCCCTTGTAGCCACCAAGCCCAGATTCATGGAGATCGTAGCGCTAAGAGTAGTCCGCAAACACAATTTCCTCTCCATTTCCTGATTTTGTTCCTCTGTCATGAAACTTACTAGTGAGAACAGCTGGCTATAACATCCATGTCTGTCTCCCCCCTCCCTCATTTTTCTCATCGAGCAATTAAAACTTGCTTTCCTCTGGAAGGGGTTAAGAGGGATGACAGTCTGTGTTGTAACCTTTTCGTGGGTTGAGAATTATGCGGAGAGGATCTAGCAATGTTTTAATCAAAAGAAAGAAGGGAGGGGGGAATGGATGGGCGTTGAAATCTGCCGTGTTGCACGCTAAGAATATTGGAATTTATGATTAATTCCGGCTTTTTATAGCTTTTTCGACTTGTTGAAGTGCCATGTGCCTTTCTTAGTGCCTGTTGAAAAACAGCAAGTAACTCCTTCCTCTGAGCTGCCATGTCTTGGAAAATATTTGTGTGCGTGTGTGTGTGCTATGATCCTTGAGGAGTTTGTGTGCATGTGCTATATAACATGCAGATTTGGGGGAATCTTTCTGGCAAAATGTTCCTGGTGTGTTTGTTTGTTTTCATTTTTCAAGACGGACCTTGAAATTTCTTCCAGAGTTTCAGTAAAGTTTCCCCCCCCACCCCAGCATTTGTCCTTTTTAATCAGGGGATCAGGAAGTGAATAATATCGAAAACAAACTCTGTTTTAACCTTGTGTGACTTTCTATATTGCTTCCCACCACGAATTTTTTTCCTCATTGTTGTTGTTGTTGTTGTTTCTTCTTCTTCTTCTTCTTCTTCTTCTTCTTCTTCTTCTTCTTCTTCTTCTTCTTCTTCTTCTTCTTCTTCTTCTTCTTCTTCTTCTTCTTCTTCTTCTTCTTCTTCTTCTTCTTTTCTCCTCCTCCTCCTCCTCTTGTCTGTGAATCCTCCATGTGACAATAGAGGAATAGAAAGTGAAGAGGGAAGATAAACTTTTGAGGCCGTTTCAGGAGGAAACATGGCTTCTGAGATTCCCCCCACCCCAAGCTGTAAATCGAAAAATGTGTACGGGAAGATTAGTTCTCTGTGCACATCGTGGCTTTTCTTTCATCTAGCAATTTCCAATATCTAGTTTTTGGGCTTAAAGCCTGGACTATTGGTATTGTGTGACACCGTAGCATTAGATTCAGACTTCTACCTGTTTGGCTTTGTGAATAGCACCAGCATTGCAACAGGTGCATATTTTGTGCAGTTAATATATTTTTTTCTAATCCTTAAGGGTTGGTTTTTTTTTTTTTGGACATCCTGGAAGCAGAAGGAAAGAGTATTTGCTCGTACAGGTAGTCCTCGACTTACGACTGCAATTGAGCCCCGAATTTATGTTGCCAAACGAGATAATTGTTAAGTGAGTTTTGCCCTATTTGATGACTTTTCTTGCCACCGTTGTTAAGTGAATCACTGCGGTTCTTAAGTGAGTAACATGGTTGTTAAGTGAGCCTGGCTTCCCCGTTGACTTTGCTCATCAGCAGGTCGTTAAAAAGGGATCACAGAACCCCAGGACCCTGTCACCGTCAAAAATAGGAGTCAATGGCCAAGCGTCTGAATTTTGATCGCATGACCACGGAGTGTTGTAAGTCAAGGACTACCTGTATTGCAAATGCTGTCTGGACATGACCATGGATGCAACAGGAATTTTGCATGGACCTCATCTACCCACAGCACTGCTGAGGATCACAGGGAAATTGAGTTAATTCTAGCTTAGAATTTTCCTGGATTTGCAGTTTAAGCGTTGATCTGTTCGGTAGTTGCTGTTCCTTTGATAAGTTGAAATCAAGAACCCAGGTGGTAATGGGGCTAAAATGTTGAGCAACAAACCTGGAAATTGAGACTTAAGTTCTCTTGGACTACTCATGTTCCTTCATTCAGGGTCTCCTGCTTGAGCAGGGGGTTGGACTAGAAGACCTCAAAGGTCTCTTCCAACTCTGTTATTCTGTATTCTGTCTCCCTCTTTCCGATGCCTTACAAAATCAGTATCTAGTGAGAATCATACTAGACTAGACTAGACTATAGACAAGAGCCATGGTGGCGTAGTGATTAGAGTGCAGTACTGCAAGCTTCTTCTGCTGCAAGCAGCTGCCTGCAATTTGACAGAGAGGGCCGTAAAGCACTATAAAGCAGTATATAAATCTAAGTGCTATTGTTATTGCTATACTATACTAATACTATACTGTATTGTACTATACTGTACTATACTCTTTATTGGCCAAGTGTGATTGGACACACAAGGAATTTGTCTCTGTTGCAATAAGCTCTCCGTGTACATACAAACAACGGTCAACAAAGTAATATGAGCCATGGTGGTGTAGTGGTGAGAGTACAGTACTGCAGGCTACTTCTGCTGACTGCCGGCTGACTGCAATTTGGCAGTTCGAATCTCACCAGGCTCAAGGTTGACTCAGCCTCTTCCATCCTTCAGAGGTGGGTCAAATGAGGAGCCAGATTGTTGGGGGCAAGAGGCTGACTCTATAAACCGCTTAGAGAGGGCTGTGAAGCGGCATATAAATCTTAAGTGCTATTGGTAATACAAGATATCAATAGTAGAAGGAAAGATGAGAAGGACAATACCGTAATACAGCCCTACTACATGGGTAAATATTTACAATATTTACAATTTAGAAAATTGTGTCAACTGGCAAAGGCTTGAACTGGTGGTTGTTAACTCTTAGGGTTAATATGTCACTTTCTTTTTGTATTCCAATGAGTACGAATTAAGCTAATCAAGACTTGGTAAGGTCGTTTTCTTGTCCTTCTGCTTTAAGTATATCCATTTTTCATTGTTTGTTGCTGTCAATTGCTTTGACTTTTCCTCTCATTTTTTTCTTGGTTGCACAAAAGCACCCTTCTGCGGATTTGTACGTTTCTAATGGAGTTATTCAAGGTCTGCTTTGCTCTCACAGTTGAGCCTCCACACCAGAGAATTCTTCTGAAGCATAAGTCTTTGTAACCCATATTTTATTAGAAAGCCAGATTTTGGAGGGAGGGGGAATAAAAAAAAAGAACATGTCAGATGTACTGGAAAAATGCAATCCAAATATAGAGACGGGAGTAATTTTCAGGATAATAGAAGCCAAGAACAGTTTGTATTAAAAGGTGTGGAGAAAACCAGAGGATAGACAATTAAGGACCTCAAGAGAAAGAACAGGAAGAAAACTCTTCCTTTTTAAAATAGGCATGGAAAGATAAAAAAACAAAACAAAACAGAACTACAGCATCTGTCCTAGCCACTATTTAAGTGGTTTCTTCTTTTCCAAAGTGGAATTAATTCAAAAGTTTTAGCATAAAAGCACTCCCAACAAAACCAGCCAAAAAATAATAAAGTTTGAGCAGATATTTAACTTCTCCATAGGTCTAGTCAGAAGTGTGGAAAACTTAGAAAGGATGAGATTGAAGGGGGGAAAAAACCAGGCATTATGTATTAACAGAATAACAAAGTTGGAGGGGAACTTGGAGGTCTTCTAGTCCAGCCCCCTGCTCAGGCAGGAGGCCCTATATCATTCCAGACAAATGACTGTGCAATCACTTGAAAATCTCCAGTGATGGAACACCCACAACTTCTGGAGGCAAGCTGTTCCACTGATTAATTGTCCTAAGGTTTTCAGTTTGCCTACTCAGCATCTTATGAGAGATTTGTAGTTACTGAAATAAAATGGGGGAGGGAGGGTGGGCAGGCAGCAGAACAGAATAGAATAGAAAATAAAATAGGATCGGATCGGATTGGACAGGACAGGACAAGGCAGAATAAAAAATAGGATAGAATAGAATAGAATATTGGAATGAAGAATAGAATAGAAATAGAATATTAGAATGAAGAATAGAATAGAAAATTGGAATGAAGAGTAGAGTAGAGTAGAGTAGAGTAGAATAGAATGGAATGGAATGGAATGGAATGGAATGGAATGGAATGGAATAGAATAGAATAGAATAGAATAGAATAGAATAGAATAGAATAGAATAGAATACTTCATTGGCCAAGTGTGATTGGACACACAAAGAATTTGTTTCCTTGTGTGTCCAATCACATTTGGGTACACAAGGACACATTGCTTGTGTCCAACACGTGTCCTTGTGTGCTCTAGAATGAGGTTCATCTTGTTGAGTGTCAAACACATTCCAAGATGTGCCACGGGCTACTTACTGGAGATAAAGAAGCAATTTGGCTGTTTCCTCCATGTTATTATCCGATTGCACTTTCTACCTCTTCAGCCATAATCATCCCCACACCCCGTCAATTCCTGCGAAGCCAGAACAATGAGTTTGATGGCCTTTTATATATATAAAACAGAATTAGAGCTTCATTTTAGCCAGCTTATTAGCTATGGAGACATTAGGAGCCACTTTAGAGAGCATTACCTAACGTGTGGGAGGCATGCACTCCCTGGGTTTAAATCCCCTCGTTGCACAGGAGCTAATGTTCCAATCTGCAGCCTATCTGAGCAAGAACACTTTTCTTTTCAACGCGCCGGAGTGTCTGATGTACAGTTAGATCCATATACCCCGAACCAGGTCTATAAACCTCCTTTTACTTTGAACGAGTAAAACAAGAAAGCTTAGCACTGGGCTTTTCTGCCCTCTTTTGTTGAGTTGGCCTCGCCTTTCCCAACAGGCTGCCCGATTTCTCCGAAGCTCTCGAGAAAACCTTGTCTTTTCCTGAGAATCTCTTATCGTTCAAAGCAGGCTACTGAAAGGGGAGAAGAGGCTTCCATTCATTGTTTTTTCTTTCTTTCCCGAGTATTAATTAGACCTGTGTTGTGTTGAGATTTCCAGGCAGAGCATGATAAGGCAGGGAGGGAGGGAAAATGGTCTTCCAGTTTCTGGCTGGCTGGGATAAAACCAGTGCAGCTCGATTGTGTGTGTTGGAGAGGGAGGGGGGGAAGAGGAAAGCTCCCCTGTTTTATGGCACAAAACAGATCATCATTGCAAGGCATTTCCTTTGCATCCTGGCTGCTGCATTCTGTGCATAGATGGGTTGCTGTTGCAATGCTCGCTCCAGATATATCCCATGCCTAAAAGCCCCATGCGTGAAGGAAGAGCTTTGTAAACAAATGGCTGTTTAAGTTAGCCTACTGTAGAAAATTCTAATTGTTCAACTTCCTTGTATGCTGCAGTCCAAAGGGCTGCCTTTCCTCCGGGATATCAGACCTAGGATTTTTAATTGCAGCTCTGTTCTGAGATGGCTCTTTTTGACTTGATGCAAACCGTGGAGGGGAAAAAAACTATTATTATTTTTTTATAAGGGGAAATAATGGCCAAAGATGTTCAAACACAGTAATTTGTCCGCTCCCCATGTTTGTGTCTCTGAATCCTAGTCCTCTTTACAGTTGCCGTGGTTATTTTTGTCTCTTTCTCATGGTAACGGCTCAGGGGCCGAGGTGGAAGGTAAAACTTTGCAAATCCCTACTTGTTTGGGAAGTGTGGTCCAATGATTGCTTCATTGCCAGCCTTGGAAAAATGGTCTCTGTAAAGGCTTTACTGTGGGCTGCAGTGCATCTTTCCCAGTGTAATTAATATAAGGTGGCCTCTGATTTCTGGTGCTTCCCGGAGAGAGTAGGGGAAGCAAAGCTGAAAACCGAGGCGTCTGGAACAAAGACACTTAATTTAAATTCTTTTCAGTTCCTCCAAGGCAAATTAAAAAACAACCTTCTAATGTATTTTAACTTCTAAGGGCCTTTTTTTTCCTTCCTTCCTTCCTTCCTTCCTTCCTTCCTTCCTTCCTTCCTTCCTTCCTTCCTTCCTTCCTTCCTTCCTTCTCCACCTTCCTTCCTTCCTTACCTCCCTTTTCTCTTCTCCCTTCCTCCCTTCCTTATTTGGGAGCTAACGAGAGAGAGAGAGAGAGAGAGAGAGAGAGAGAGAGAGAGAGAGAGAAGAGAAAGAGAAAGAGAAAGAGAAGGAAGAAGAGAGGGGGAGAGAGAGAATAAGGAGGAGGAGAGAGAAAAAGAGGAAGAGAGGGAAGGAGAGGGAGAGAGAGAAGAGGTGGAAGAAGAGAGGGAGAGAGAGAATAAGAAAAAGGAGGAGGAAGGGGGAGAGAGAGATTTTCAATTCTTTTCCATGGTACTTATCTCTTTTGAGATAAACCTCTCTAAAGGAGCCCTTTTCCTTTCTTATTTGGGCAAAGCTGCATGGGTGTCCCCTTAGCAGCAGCTACACACTTTTCTGGCATTACTTGCATTTGATAAGAGCTGGACAGTTATACTGAATAACAATTACATGCTGTCCTGCTGCCAGCAAAACTAGGGTTCCTCCTGCCATCGGCATTGAAGCTGACCAACAAAGGGACATCATTACTAACTACTCTAGAAAAGAAAGCCTCTTTAGCTTGCATCATGGACTTCCATGAGCCGGTGGTGGCACAGTGGTTAACTGCAGTATTGCAGACTGACTCTGCCCACTGCCAGGAGTTCGATCCTGACCGGCTGAAGGTTGACTCAGCCTTCCATCCTTCGGAAGTGGGTCAAATGAGGACCCAGATTGTTGGAGGCAAATAGGCTGACTCTGTAAACTGCTTAGAGAGGGCTGCAAAGCACTACAAAGTGGTATATAAGTCTAGGAGCAGAAGTGCTATTCAGCCAGTTCTGACCAGTTCTGGAGAACCAGTAGGGGAAATTTTGAGTAGTTTGGAGAACCGGCAAATCCCATCTCTGACTGGCCCTGCCCCCATTTAATCTCCGCCCCCTGAGTCCCAGCTGATTGGCTGGGTCTTCTTTGGTTGCCCTGCACAGGAGAACGGAGCTGGAAAGCAGGTTAGTGGGGTGGGGAAGGAATGCGGATTTTACAGTATATCCTCCCCCTGGAGTAGGGTGGAAAATGGAGATTTTGCAGTATCCTTCCCCTGCCATGCCCACCAAGCCACGCCCACCAAGCCACGCCCACAGAACCAGTAGTAAAAAATATTGAATCCCACCACTGTCTAAAAGCTATTGCAATTTATATTCAGTGCCAAAATAAATGCCACACCCATCCTGGCCTCATGCCCCCAATGAAGTATTTGGTCTTGGAACAAGAGGGACAACCTAGCACCTTACCTGAAAAGTAATAAGGGCATCTACCACATGTCAGACAGTGTAGCAGTGCAACTGACGTTACCTGTCCATAATTCACAGCCTGCAGGGCTCAACCAGCAGCGAAGCATGGAACCTGGATAAGTTAATGGGTCTTAATTGCCTTCAGATCTCAAAAGAGATGCCACCATTTCAACCTGGACATCCATTCCGGCTGCTTTCTGGGCTGACTTAATTTATCAAACGTGGCTTCGCTCAGAACATTTGTTTTTCTTTTCTTTTTGGTTTTGTTTCGACCGATGGAGTATCTGTTTCTCTCTCTCAGTGAGAGCCATTGACATGTTTTCAGTGGAGGTGAAACTGTCCAGAGGGGTGTGTGGGGCAAGTGGGTTTGTCTGCTTCCGTTGATGGTTAGGATCAAAAGTCGACTTACTTGAAACAGGTGGGCTCGGAAAGGAAAGAAGAAAAAGCAAGCTCCAGTAGCCCCAGATTCCACCGGGGTTGCCGGTTTTCTCAACCTGGTGAGATGTCTTGCAGTTAAATGTTTGTTTCTGTCGGGTGGGGGGGGATGTTTTCCAAAGAATTATAGTCCCCGTCCATCTGAATGGGTACCGGGACGGCCTCCATCTCATCCACAGAACATCCTTTGTTTACTGTCATTTTCCTGTTCTACTCCTAAGAGAAGAGATACAGCTCAGTCACAGACCGCTAGCTCTGCATGCAAAAAATGTCCAAGTTTAATCCCCAATATCCCCAAAGCAGAACTTGGGAAGTTTCCATTTCAATATCTGGAGAATTTGCTGCTAGTCGGTAATAGGATGCTGAGCTTAATGGAGCATCAGCCGGGTTTCATTTAAGGTAAGGCAGCTTCTTGTATTTCTTCTGCTTTGTTTAGCCTTGTACCTTGTAACAAGTTCTTTTTTAAAAAAACAAAACAAAAACAAAACACTAACCAGCTAGGAATTCTGTATGTACCCCGAAAGAAGATGTACCGAATTTTAAGACCATCCTTTCAGTAAACAAATAAGACATACATGCGCACACAACCTCTGCTTTGCCTTCGCATTTTTACCTTGTCAACCGAGAGTTGCCACCTCCAGAGAGATTTACACCTCCTCTCCTAAACAGTGTGTGGGGGGGATAAATGCTTGTGTATGTATATGCATAGATGTACAGGTAGTCCGCAACTTACAACTGTTCACGTAATGATTGTTCGATGTTATAATGGCACTGAAAAAAATGTGACTTATGATCATTTTTCAACGCTCCGGACTGTTGCAGCATTCCCATGGTTGCATGATCAAAAAATTGGACGCTTGGGAACTGATTCATATTTATGACAGCTGTGGTGTCCCAAGGTCATATGATCCCCTTTTGCGACCTCCTGACAAGCGAAGTCCATGGGAAGCCAGAATTTACTTAACAACCGTGTGACTAACTTAACAAATGCAATGATTCACTTAACCACTGAAGAAAAGTCATAAAATGGGGGCAAACTTGCTTAACAAACGTTAGCAACCTAAGTTTTGGGCTCAGTTGTGGTCCTAACTCGAGGACTACCAGTACGTGTCTATAAACCTACTTTTGTCGGGTGCAAGAAGTCAGGAACCAGGATAGAGTTCAAAAGTACTATAAGTTTACTCCTTGCTACCTATAGACAAGGGGACGCGGTGGCTCAGTGGCTAAGACACTGAGCTTGTCGATCAGAAAAGTCGGCAGTTTGGCGGTTCGAATCCCTAGCGCCGCGTAACAGTGAGCTGCCGTTCCTTGTCCCAGCTTCCGCCAACCTAGCAGTTGGAAAGCACGTAAAAAATGCAAGTAGAAAAAGAGGGACCCCTTTGGTGGGAAGGGAACAGCGTTCCGTGCGCCTTCGGCATTTAGTCCTGCCGGTCACATGACCACGGAGACATCTCTGGACAGCGCTGGCTCTTCAACTTTGTAACGGAGAGGAGCACCGCCCCCTAGAGCCAGAAACGACTAACACGTATGTGCAAGGGGAACCTTTACCTTTACCTATAGACAAGAATCTGAACTACTAACGGTCAAGGCGAGTTGGCCCCAGATAAGAGTCAACAGACTTCAAGGAGGGGCTGGATTTAGGTCTCTTACATCAGGGGTCACCAACCACCGGGCCGTGGACCGGTACCGGTCCGTGGAACATTTCCTACCGGGCCGCCGGTTTGCTGGGCGCCGCCATCTTGTTTGACAAGAAAGTGCTTCCGGGTGAGCATTTCCGGTTGGAAAGCAGCGTTTGGGTCCTGAAGGAATCCTTACGCCTTAGTTTCATCGAAGGGGGGGGGGGGCTTCGAACGAAACTAAGGTGCGAGGATTCTTTCAGCACCCAAGGCAAGGCGAGCCGAGCGACCGTCCCGAAGCCGTCCCGAAGCGAAGTCCATCGACAAAGGTACAAAGGAGGAGTTGAAGGTGGCGGGGAGAAGCAGGGGACGACTGGCTGGCCAGTCGCTCAGCTCGCCTTGCCTTGTCATGCGTGCTGATGCCGGTACCGGGCCGCGGATCATTTTGTGATGCCGGTACCGGGCCGCGGATCATTTTGTGATGCCGGTACCGGGCCGCAGCACAAAAAAGGTTGGGGGCCACTGTCTTACATGGTTGGTTCAGCCTGGTTATCTCCCACACTGATTAGCCAGAAGTCGTCTTCCCCAAAAGGGCTGTATCAGAGCTGTTCATTTGTCATACATATTTGAGTGTCTGACTGCTTGTTAAAATGAGCTGCCTATAAGATGATAAGATGAGGTATCCCCCATCTCTACAGTGAATCTCTCTCCCCCACCCCATCTGTATCTAGGCACTGCCTGACAATGCACAGTCCCTTCTCGTACATATAGGCCGTTCTGCCTCTCAATGCACATACACAAAGGCACTCATCCTTAACGGGCGCACAGGTCTTTCTAGCAAAGAAGAACAAGAATAAGGTGGAGATTAAGACGTGAGAGAAAAGCAATCTGGGAAGGAAAGGAAATGAGGACAAACTAGGAGAGAGAAAAAAGGGAAGGAAGGGGAAGGAAATGACTAGGAGGGAGAGAGAAGGAAAGGAACAGACCACAACTATTCATTTAGCGATCCTTCAAAGTTAACAACGGCTCTGAAGAAAATCACTTATGACCGCTTTTCACACCTATGTCCGTTGCAGCATCCCCATGATGATCTGAATTCAGACCCCTTGCCAACTGGTTCATGCTTATGACGATGTCCCCAGTTAGAAGGTCATGCAATTCTTTTGTGACCTTCTAACAAGCAAAGTCTGCAGGGAAGCCAGATTCACTTAACAACTGCGGGACTAACTTAGTGACTGCAGCGATTCACTTAACCACAGTGGCAAGAAAGGAGAGAAATTTCACTTAACAAAAGCTTCGCTTAGTGACAGAAGTGTTGGGGACCCCCTGCTTTACTTGGGGCTGCCCCTTGTAGACCTTTTGAAGCCACAGCTGGCCCAGAAGGCCACAACTGGCATAGAGATGGGTGTGTTGTTGTTTCACGTAGAGAACAGCCTGTTCAGCTTCCTGGTATGATTCAAGCTGCTAGCTGTCACTCTTAATGGGTCTCTGGAACTGGATCTCTCCAGAGATCCTTCCTCCCACTTATTGAGATTCAGGGAAGCAGTCAAAATCTGTTTATTTCAGCAGGCTTTTGAGAGGGAGACAAATTGAGTGGGATTCCTCCAGTGTACGCAGACTGATTTTATTAGCTTTTATAGTTCCACAACGCAGGAATATTTGGCTATTAATTTGTTAACATTAATATCTGTTATTTATAGGGGTTGTATTTTTCCCTCTTAATTCTTTAATCCTGTACACATATGGTAGGATCGTGAGCTGCTTGGAATCGGTCAGCAGTCGGAGTGGCATGTTAATAAAATAAACATATATTGCTTATTTAGTATCCTATGGCTGTCACTAAGTGTTGTATGTATCTTATGATTTATGATGAATCTCTTTTTATGATATGATCATGATTTATCACTTATAGCTTTTATGTACGCTGAGAGCTGATGCACCTAAGATAAATTCCTTATGTGTTCAATCACACTTGGCCAATAAAAAATTGAATTCTATTCTATTCTCTATACTATTCTCTATACTATTTCTCTATTCTATTCTAATTTCTATTCTATTCCTATTCTATTCTCTATTCTGTTCTATTCTATTTCTCTGTTCTATTTCTCTATTCTATTTCTCTATTCTATTCTAATTTCTAATCTTATTTCTATTCTATTCATTTTCCAATTCTATATTCCTATTCCTGTCGTCCTATCCTATTTCTATATTCTATTCTATATTCTATTCCTATCCTATCCTGTCCTGTCCTATCCTATCCTGTCCTGTCCTGTATATACAGCATCCTTGTGAATACTTAAAGAAGAACACCTGTTTTCTTCATGTCCAGTTTTGGCACTTCTTCTCCATTCGTGGAGAATAAAAAGGTTAAAGGTCAGCCTGCCATTTTGCACAGCTGTGTTGTGTACAGTTTAGATCCATGTTTCATGTGGACTTCAACTCCCAGAATACCCCAACTAGCCATGCTGGGGAGAGTTGGATAGTATTCTTCCATTAGGACTTTGGATGGATTTTGTCCAATGAGGCTTTGATCTAAAATGTCCCGTCGGACGTTTTTAGGACCAATTAGACAGCTAGGTGGTTTTTAGATCAAAGCCCCTTGGACTCTGCATCATTACTTCAACGCTCAGAGTTGCTCAGTGGTGAGGCCAGCCTGTTCAACACATGGATTACCCTGAAGCGATTCAAGGCTCCAATCTATAACGACTCCCTCCCTCTCTTAATTGCTCTAATAAATCACAGTGCAAGGATGGCTTAAGAAAACTAAAGGACAGTCAGGGATTCACTTTAGCGGTTTCATTGACTTTTAATGTTGGGTGGGAGGGAATAGGGAGAACTGCTAGGGGTTTTTAATCTGTTGCAAAGTGTGGGGTGGAAAGCAAACACACTGCAAACTAAATGCAGTTTGGGGGAATGCAGAGAGGAAGAGAGAGATAAGCATTTCAGCCGTCTTCATGCCTGTCTTTTATGTTTGGGACGAAGGATATATCATTCCAAGCACCTGGAAGTTGCGCCTTGAAAATGTCAGCCGTGTCTTTGTACTGGAAACGAACAATCTGATGTGTTTGTGTGCAGGGGAGACAAAGATGCTTTGATTGGGATTCTTAATCCAATCAAAGTTGGGCTTGGAGGTGATTCCTTTACAGGTGGTCCTTGGCTTATGACCACAAATTTCCTGTTGGACTCTGCTTGTCAGAAGGTTGCAAAAGATGATCACAAGAATAGAGTAGGGCAAGGGTCTTCAAACTTGACAGCTTTAGGATTTGTGGACTTCAACTCCCAGAATTCCTGAGCTAACATGACTGGAGGAGGAATTCTCGGTTGAAGTCCACAAATCCTAAAGCTGTCAAGTTTGAAGACCCCCTGGAGTAGAATTAGAGTAGAATTAGAGTACAATAGAGAGAATAGAATAGAATTATTGTAGAGTAGAGTAGAGATAGAGAATAGAATAAAATAGAATACAGTATAGTAGAATAGAGTAGAATAGAATAGAATTAGAGTAGAGTAGATAGAGTAGAGATAGAGATAGAGAATAGCATAAAATAGAATACAATACAGTATAGTAGAATAGAGTAGAATAGAGTAGAATAGAATAGAATAGAATAGAATAGAATAGTAGAGTAGAGTAGAGTAGAGTAGAGTAGAGTAGAGTTAGAGAATAGCATAAAATAGAATACAATACAGTATAGTAGAATAGAATAGAGTACAGTAGAATAGAATAGAATTAGAGTAGAGTAGAGATAGAGACAGAGAATAGCATAAAATAGAATAAAAACAGTATAGTAGAATAGAGTAGAATTAGTAGAGAATAGAATAGACTAGAATAGAATAGAATAGAATAGAATAGAATAGAATAGAATAGAATAGAATAGAATAGTAGATAATTTTGTCACTTTAAATGTACACTAATCAGCATACATCAAAATTCATTGCATACAGCTCTCAAAGGGTTACCACCACAAATATACACTACATAAACGTGACAAAAAAAAATGACACATCTACCCAACACACACATATATGACCCAGAGAAACAGCACGCTCTAGTCCGGATGTACATAGGAACCCAGGCCACTGCAACCGTCATAAATATGAATCAGTTGCCAAGTGCCTGAATTTTGATCACCTGGCCACGGGAACGCTGCAACGGTTTGTAAGTGTGAAAACGGCCCTAAGTCCCTCTTTTTCCAGTGCCGCCATAACTTCAAACGGTCACTAAATAAACTGTTGTAAGTCGAGGACTATTATGTACCGTTAAAGCCCAACTAAAGTGTCTTGACTGACCACCACAGCTGTGGCATCTCTCTCTCTGTTTCCCCACACACACATCCCTCCTCCTGCAAGGGAGGCAGAGGCTGGCAGCTGTGATTTTCTATGTGTCTGTTGTTTGGAGCAGTTAGCGTTGTGCTTTGTGGTTCTCTTGTTTGGTTGATCCTTCGTTGTCTTGTTTTGTCTGTTTTTTTAATTGCTTTCATTTAATGTTCTCTATGGTAAAGCCACCTAGAATCTGCTGGAGTGGGCTGCTATAATACATTTTCGCGAGATAATAAATAAATACTTGGTTGCTGCATGAAAAAAAAAGCCGGCTGGGAGGTGGTTAGAGGGGGCGAAGGCCTGGAAGGTTAATACAAAATGTTGGCTTCTCGAAGCAGCCGCCTCTCCTCCGAAAGGCAGAAGAGATAATCTGGCAAGTAAGTCAGTGTTCAGGAATTTTTCTCCCCTCTCCGTTGTAAGGACACCGTTTTAATTCCCCTTCCTTTTGGGGTGGGGTCACTGTCCCACCGAAGCTGCTGAGCCAGGGGCAAGCTGGAAGAGCTCCACGTTTGGTCTGTGTTGAGATGGCAGTCAATTCAGAATTACTTAGCAAAACTTGCAGAATAACAGCGTATAAGGGAGCTGGAAGGGACCTTGGAGGTCTTCTAGCCCAGTGGTCGCCAACCAGTGGGCCGGGGACCACTGGTGGTCCGTGAAAAATTTTTGGTGGTCCGCAGAGAAATGTCACCCCCAGAGCAATTAATCCAGGCTGCGCGGGAACACAAGGCTTGCGTCACTTGCATTAAGAACAACATGAGGTAGTGAGGGGAGGGGGGAAAGGGCAGAGGGGGGGAGCTTGCCCCACTCGCCCCACGTGCCTCGCCTGGCCACTGGGCTGCTTCTTTCTGCTTCTGTCTTCTTCTGCTTTTGGCTGCACGCAAGGAAAGCAGCAAGTCTTTCTCTCCCCTAAACTCCGCCAGAAATGAGTCTTTGGGACTCTGCAAAGCATCCTGCTTTAAGAGGCTGCACCGTCAAAGACTCATTTCTGGCAGAGTTTGGGGGAGAGACAGAAAGACTTCTGCTGTTTTCCTTGCATGAAGCCAAAAGCCATGAACTTGGGAGACACGGGGGTGGGGGCGCTCTGGCTATGACCCTTGCCATAGAGTTTGAGTCTCATTGATCCAGAGCACCATTGTAAAGATGGCGGAAGGGGCCAGAGGAATACAGAGCCCGTCCCTGGCCTGGAGGATTGAGTCACTCCCGGAAGGCCAAAAACAAGATAGAGCTTCAGCAGGGGGTTGGACTAGAAGACCTCCAAGGTCCCTTCCAGCCCCATTCTTCTATATTTTCTCCTGTCTAGAAAAAACTGCCTATTCTGCAAACGGACTTGGGGTTGGGGGTGTGTTTTATTCCCGCTAAAGGGCTCAGGTGTTTGGACGCCTGCTTGAGCAAACTTTTCCCGCTGGCAGCTCTGAAGGGGAATGTGTGCAAACAGCCTCGCTTCCTCCCTTGAAGCTCAGCAGGTTGCATTTCTGCCAGTAAAGTGCTGAGAGAGGAGGCCTGCCAAAGATTGCCATGTTCTGTGAATGAGACGGGTGTCAAATCTCTGCATGCTTATCTCCCTGTTTCTAGCTGCTTCTTTTGAATCGGGATGCTGCTGGCTTTTTCCTGTTGGCAACCGATCTAAAGCGAAGCAAAAAACCAGGAGGCTGTAGCTCCATAATAACATGTGGAGGGCGATGGGTTCCCCCCCACCACATCCCATATTAATGAGTGTAATTGGGAAGGAAGAGCTTTATCCCTTATGCTAATGAAGCCCATCCGTGTACGCCTGGATACGTGTGTTTATTTGTTCAGCGCATTGATAAGTTAATGCAGCAGCTAACTAAAACGGTGAGCAGTGATCCTTAAAGGTCTGTGGCTAATATCCTGTTTATGTATTATCTTAATCGGAAAAAGAGAACTTGCCCTTTCTCGGTTTTTAATAAGCATAGTCCTTGTTTTACAACTACAAATCGGACCAGAACTTCCGTTGTTAAGCAAAGCGATTGTTAACTGAGCCATGCCCGATCTTACAACCTTGGTTTTATTTTTTTTTACAATGGTTGTTAAGTGAACCACTCAGTTAAGTGAAACACATGGTCGGGTTTCAACTCTCTCCCCTCCCCCATTGACGTGGCTTGCTGGTAGCTGTCTGGGAAGATTGTCAGTGGCACGTGACCTTGAAATGCTGCCCCGCATCGCAAATATTTGCCAAGCACCTGAATTCTGTTCACAACGCCATTGAAGAAGCTGTGATAGTTGTATGTGTGAGTACCGGTTGTGTAAGTCACTTTTTTCAGCGCTGTTGTTACTTTGAATGGTTGCTAAGCAAATTATTGTGAGTTGAGTACTACCTGTACAGCAATTTTAATGGCCATGATGTTGGGATGGTTGAAAGCGTGAGGAATGGTTGTAAGTCACTTTTTTCAGTGCCGTTGTAACTTTGAACAGTTGCTAAACGAATGATTGTTATGTTGAAAACTACCTGTGCAGGGATTTTAAGGCACAGCCTATGCAGTAGCTTCATGTTGAGTCAGATTGGTGGTCCATATAAGTTCACTTGTGTCTTAGATTGGCCTTAGACTAGTCTGCCTGCCAACCCCTCCTTGGCATCTACCAATTTCTCTGGCCCATTTGATTATTTTTAGATGTTTAATTTAAAAATAAATAAGCAAAAAGCTAGCATGTTGCCAAGCATAATCCGGCACAAGTCTGTATTTCTAACAGTGCTTTTGGCCTCCACGTTGACTCCTTGGTGGCAGGCGCAAATGATCAGGACCATAATTTAAGTTGCAGTTCAAAAGATTTATTGCTCAACCTTAAACACAAGAATCTAATCAACTGAGATTTGGCACTAACTAGGCACCAGATATGGATAGTTGAAATTCAAGGTTGGACCTGGACCATTTGTGGTAACGTAACGACTCTAAACTCATTACTTACTTAACTCTATCTCCCAGCTCTGCCTGCTCTTCTCCTACACAGAGTGTTCTTTAAAAACCCCAAATGGTGGCTATTAGAGTTTCAGTTCTACGTTTGTTTGCATGTCTAGAAAACGAGAAATAGAAGCAGTCATGGGAGGGGGTTTTGGTGGGTGGGGAGATATCTTAGAGTGGTTGGTGAGGATCAATCTCTCCAGCTGGTCAATGCATGTTTTGTGATGGCCATACACACATACACTATCAAGTAGCAATTGCAAGAGTATGAACAACATGCATTCAGCGTTTCAAATGTGCAATTGGCGCTGGAAGAACAGTCCCTTTGTCTTGCTTTGCCTGGGCCTCACAGTTAGAGCTTTTCCAGCCCCGCCTCAAGATGCTGGCTTAATATCAGAGTTTAGGACTAAAGGAATAGATTAATATGTTTTTTTTAGTTTGAAAGTGTAAATAATTTTTATGAATTTAAGAAGGGGAAAAACCATGCAGAATCCGATTTATATTTGTTATGTAGTTTTAAAAGAATTATTAATTTCAATTTTTAGGTAATAAAAGTTAAATGTTCATCGGGATTAAAAGGGGAGATAATTAGTGAATATTTAAACTAGAGGTGGCACACTTAAAATTGGTAATTTAAGGGCAAAACTAACTTTATAGAATGAATATATTAAATTAGATTTTATGAATGAATGTAATAAGAATATGTGATGAAATATGCAAATATGGCAGTTAAAAGTATCAAAGTATAATATGAAGATATGAGAAATATTGGTGAATTAAATAATGAGGCAAGCATTTGGAATAATTTAATATAGAAATTGAATATGCACAAAAATTGATGGTCATATTTGTATGTAAAGACGAACCTGTAATCATGCTGTTCACTAAAAAGAGACGTTTTTAAAATGTGGAAAACTGAAATAAAACTTGTTTTAAAAAAAGATGCTGGCTTGAAGTTCTGCTTTTCTGCAGATTCAATGGGCCGCAGTATGTGGAAATTTTTCTTTTAATTATTGGTTCAGATCCTAAACTCAGTGGCTGAGTTCACACAACATTCTTCAGACCATTAGTGGAGTCATTGATTTTGATGATCAAAACCCATAAATTAATCAAGTTGCTTGGGCTGCACACTACATGGGTTGTTAAGCTGTGACTGATAATTTCCTCCAGGTCTTAAGCAACTGGCAGTTGTGTGTGTGTGAGAGCGAGGGTGGGGGTGGTGTGGTGTTGTCTTAAAAAAAAACAACTGATGGCTTGCTCAGGCACAGTAGGATTATCATGAAAATTTCATGTTGCTTTGATTGTGTGAGCTACTTTGGACAGCTCTGGCATTAGAAAATTTGAGAGCCCCTTTCTGATGCGGTTGAACATTTTTGTACCATGATGTGAAGTCATGCCTCTTATTCGCTCTTGTAGATTCATAAAAAAGGAATGAGAGAAAAAGTTAGTCTTCAAATAGTTATCCAGTTAGTTAACTTTCTCAGCCTATACACAAGTGGCAGTATGCTCACATGCTACTGTGTGCCCTCGACTGGAATTTATAATGCAGTTCATCACTCCAATATTTGTGTTAGTGGAAAGTTCACATAAAATAGGAAAAGGACTGCAACTTGTATTTTAAAACAGGGAAAAATGTCTCGTTTTGTGTACATCGTTATAACAATGCCTGGTTCAGGAAAGAGGCAGCTGTGGATGCATAGAATTTTTCAAGAAAAAGGACTAGCAAGTGAAGAAATGGGAGGTGCAATTTAGTGTCAGACCTGTCCTGGCTTAGATATGTAGGAAAGAAAGACCCTCGACTCCCATTTGGTTGGAGAGAAAAACGTTATTTTACTAAAGTTAAGCGGTTGCAGTGAAAGTAAGGCTAGATCTGAGTATTCTTACACAGAAGTTACACTTTCTCCCCTTTTCCTTGGTCCTCTCCCCTTGACCAGTTCATCAGTGTCCAATAGTATTCTTTTTGGATGTTTTGAGAATTGCTTTGAGGTTTGGCGCCTCCCATTGTAGTTTCACATTCTGTTCCCAGGCCACGTGTCCTTGACAGCTGGCTTATTCCGGTTTGACACCTCTGGTTCTTGTCAGCTTGTCTCCCCCTCCTCTTTTTGTTTTCCCCCATTCCCAAGCCCAAACTTTACTTCCCAAAATTCCTCCTTCCCTCCCTTGCATTTTATGGCAGAATGCCAGCGAAGCGAAGAAGCTGAAGGCGGCAGGCCTGACATTAAGGTTGGAATTCAAGGCTAAAGGGTGGGACCTGTTGAATTAGAAGCAGAGCTATGCTATGTCTGGTAGAGAAGTACTCTAACCAGTGGTGGGATTCAGCCAGTTTGCACCAGTTCAAGAGAACCGGTTGTTAACTTTCTGAGCAGTTTGGTGAACTGGTTGTTGGAAGAAATCATTAGGGCAGAGAACCAATTGTTAAAATTATTTGAATCCCACCACTGGCTCTAACCTAAATGTAAGGTTGAAGACTTAGCAACAAAAGGTCTCTTCAAGCAACTAGGAAAAAGGCCGCTCCTTGATCCTGTCCTTTTGATCTTCGGATCTTGATCTCTTTCCTTGGGATCTTTCCGTTAGTTCACAATACTGAGCAAAGCCATCCTGTGGTTGGTTTCATTGTGTGAATCTCGCCGATATTAGTTGAGTCAACAACTCTCGCTATCGAGAAGAAGGTGAGGACTGTGAAGATCTGATGTGAAGTTCAACTTGGCCTCTCTCCTCAAAAGCAGTTGGCTTCAAAGGCAGTCCAGGGAGACAGGTGACATCACAATGTGGCCTCTTAGCTGGTGGTTCGGCTGACTTGCTGGCCTGGAAGGACATCCACTCAAGAAATGGCCTTCCCAGGCCCTGTCACTCCACAGGCACGTCATGAAGAGCGACGCTCGGGGGCCCACACGCTGCTTGAAGATCGATCACGGGCTGACCTGGTCTAAGCTAAGAGGTGATTTGGGTGCAGGAGGAGGAAAGGCGGAGGCAGGGAGCCGGGTGGAATGTGCAAAGTTTGGAAATTATTCACAGGCGGCTTAAGGATTTGTCCTGGTAGCTCTAGGAGGTGAGACACTCTATTGTCGAAAGGACCCCAACTGCGTGTATTCTGCAGAGGCAAGTAGATTTTTCTACATTTGATGTCAATAGTGCAAGTGAAAGAATTGGCATGCAGCACGCTGGATAATTCAGCATCTGGTATGTACCTGATGCTGTATTTATTCCCTTTTGAGATAAACAGCATTATGCCCGGCGCAGAAGAGTAAGAAAAGTATGGCATGAGATAAGGAAAGGAGAAGGAATCTAATTTACAGTAAGCCCCGTTCTCTCTATCTCTCCATACCTTTTTATCCTTGCAAACCATCTTGCTTCTGTCACAGCCATCCATTGCTTCGTATGTTGCCTTTTGACCCTGAATGTATTTTCTAGTCGGTGGGATGCAGGCAACGGTATATCTGCTTGCAACACCCCTCTAGAGCATGTTTTCTCAACCTGGGCCATATGAAGACGGGGGGACTTCAATACCCAGAATTCGAAGGAATTCTGAGAGTTGAAGTCTGCCCATCTTAAAAGGACCCAGGTTGAGAAACTCCGCTCTAGATTAAGCATCACTTCTGGGAGTTAAAATCCACCCATTTTAAAATGACCCAGGTTGAGAAACACTGCTCTAGATTAAGAATTCTAGATTAAGCTCTAGATTAAGCATTAAATAAACTTTAGATTAAGCATTAAAATGGCCTAGGTTGGGAAACACTGCTCTAGATTAAGCATTGTAATCCCACAAGCCTCCTTAAAATAAAATTTGGCTAGGGTCACCCTTGGGAATACTGGTTTAAATGAATTAAAAATGACCTGTTCCATCCTTACTGTTAGCAGGCAGTGCTTCTTGTGACATGAATACAGTATGACTGGCAACCTGGTTTATTATATCTTTCCCGACTTAATAAAAAAATATGATGTGAAAACGTTGATTGACCAAATCCATGGGAGGCAACTAGTCGACAGAGACTTCTGCGATGACACTAACATCTTAATAATTAGTGATATATTGAACAATCTATACCAGATATGGAGATTTTATCTCTTGGAAATCCTCATGATCTTCTAGCATCGTTCTAGCCGCTGCTTGCACTCTTTTAAGCCATAAGGATTAGAAAAGATGATATCTTTATATGTTTTGTCCACTTGACAACAGAATATATGTATAGTTCTTAGGACTGGCTAATTTGCTATCGATTAGGAGATCTACGGAGCGAGAAAAATTAATCTTTCTGTCATGTGCATGTTTACGTATGCATCACATTCTTGCATTTTGGCGTGAGCAACGTTAGGAAACATGCAAAAAAAGGAGAATGTAGTAAGTAGTACGCAAAAGAAATAAGAGACACCAGATAAGGGAGGTGAGTTGAAAAAAAAATGAAAGAAGGGGGGAAAATATAGAACAATAAATGGAATAGCTTCCCTTCCGGAGTTGTGGGTGCTCTATCACTGGAGGTTTGCAAGAAAATATTGGACATCCATTTGCCTGGGATGAGATAAGGTCTTCCTTGAGCAGTGCGCTAGAACAGGGGTCTCCAACCTTGGCAACTTTAAGCCTGGAGGACTTCAACTCCCAGAATTCCCCTGCCAGCTTTGCTGGACAAATGGCCGTCCAGTCTCTTCTTGAAAACCTCCAATGATGGAACACCCACAACTTCTGAAGGCAACTTCTGATTAATTGTTCTAACTGGCAATCATTCATTTTTTAAATAAATTTGTTTATTCAAAGTTTCAAAAAATTTAAAAAAGAAAAGTTCTCACATTTTACAGCGGTATCATAGCAGTGTACATGTCCTTTAATAACAGTTGAATTCATTTACCATAAGTATATCTGTAGCTAGTTTACTAATTCCTTATTTATTATATTATTTTTAAGTTACAAGATTTATTTATCTACATTACTTTATATATATACATATACGTTAACTGGCAATCATTCCTAAACACGGAACAGGACAAGGTGAACTAGAGAAAGACTCTTGTAAGACTTTATCTCTGGATGTATTTTTGAACAACTCTCTAAATGACCAAATCATAATGTCAAAACTATAAAACTAACAGGATGGTTTAACTAACAGTGCTCCTTTAATAGAACAGAATAGAATTCTTTATTGGCCAAGTGTGATTGGACACACAAGGAATTTGTCTTGGTGCAAATGCTCTCAGTGTACATAAAAGAAAAGATACATTTGTCAAGAGTCAAGAATCATAAGGTACAACACTTAATAATAGTCATAGGGTACAATAGGAGTAGAATAGCATAGCATAGCATAGCATAGCATAGCATAGCATAGCATAGCATAGCATGGCATGGCATGGCATGGCATGGCATGGAATGGAATGGAATGGAATGGAATGGAATAGAATAGAATAGAATAGAATAGAATAGAATAGAATAGAATAGAATAGAATGGAATGGAATGGAATGGAATGGAATGGAATGGAATGGAATGGAATGGAATGGAATGGAATAGAATAGAATAGAATTCTTTATTGGCCAAGTGTGATTAGACACACAAGGAATTTGTCTTGGGGCCAATGCTCTCTGTGTACATAAAGAAAAAAATAAAATATATTTGTCAAGAATCATAAGATACAACAGTGATAGTCATAGGATACTAATAAGCAATCAAATCATACCAGGAAACAATAAAAACAATATAAGTTGTAAAGATACAAGCAACATGGATATAGCCATAAGTGGGAAGAGTGGGTACCAGTAAGGATGAGAAGAATAGTAATACAGTCTTAGTAGTTAATTTGACAGTGTTGTGGGAATTAGTTGTTTAGCAGAGTGATGGCTCGTAACCCTCTCAACCTAGCTAATGATTGACCAAAGGAAATTAGTTTTAACACCCTGGGCATTTTGAGGCTAAATGAGTAGCTTCTGGCTTTCATACAAATTTGAGATGGGAAACTTAGAACAGAGACCACAGAATCATAGGGTTGGAAGGGACCTTAACCCTAACCCCTAACCTTAACCCTTCTAGTCTAACCCTTCTAGTCTAACTCTACTCAAGCCTTATATCAGAGGTGTCCAAACTTGGCAACTTTAAGACTTACGGAATTCAACTCCCAGAATTCCTCAGCCAGTCCACAAGTCTTAAAAGTTGCCAAGTTTGGGGACCCCTGCCTTATACCATCCCAGTCAAATGATTATCCGGTCTATTTTTTTAGAACCTCCAGTGATGGAGCACTCCAGGAGGCAAAGCTATCCTGCTGATTAATGGTGCTCATTGTCAGGACATTTCTCCTTACTTCTTGGTTAGATCTCTCTTTAACAAGCTTCCACCCATTCCATCTTTTCTTGCCCTCTGGTGTTTTGGAGAATGAGTCAATCCCCTTTTCTCCGTGACAGCCCCTTAAGTGCTGGAAGACAGTTAGCATGAGAAATCAAACAAATACAAGATGAAGTAGAAACACGGTCTTCAGCCAGGTTAAATGTGTTAACGCCAACAAAGCCAGTGCCCCCATTCCATTCCTTTTTTTTTTTTTCCAGAACTTGCAGTCTTAAGGTGAAGAAATAAATGTGATTTTTCTAGTGAATAATTAGTCTAGTGAAGAGAAGGACCAGGTGAGACATGATAGCAGTGTTCCAATATTTGAGGGGCTGTCACAGAGAGGAGGAAGGGGTCAGGCTATTTTCTAAGGCACCCGAAGGCCAGATAAGGAATAATGGATGGAAAATGAACAAGGAGAGATTCAATCTGGAAATAAGGAGAAACTTTTTGACAGTGAGAACAATCAAACCGTGGAACAGAAGTTGCCTTCAGAAGTTGTGGGAGCTTCATCACTGGAAGCTTCCAAGAAGAGATTAGACTGCCATCTGTTAGAAATAGTGTAGGGATTCCTGCTTGGGCAGAGGGTTGGACTAGATGACCTCCAAAGTCCCTTCCAACTCTGTTAATCTGTTATTTTTTTTCTCTTTCCTCTTGCCCTTTTCTTTCACGTCCAAATCATCCACTATCCCTTCCCTATTTAGAAAGTCTAGGAGCTTTTATTTCTTCGCTTCCTCTTTGGGATTGGCCCATCAACAGTGCAGAGAATTCATTAAAAGATCTGATTTTTTTTTTATTTACCCGTGGAATGAGATGTTTAAAGACAGCAGGGTTTCCCTTATGTATTGTTATTTCTGTGAGTCTGACACCTGTAATTATTTTGTCAATGTAGTTTTATTTGTTTCCTTGGTTTTTTGTTTTTTTTTTAAGAATGCCATCTCAGGAACCACAGGTAGGGACTGCTGTTATTTAAAGTAGGATCTTGACAGACTTGAACATTGGGCGCTATCGAACAAAATGAAATTCAATGGTGAAAAAAGTCAGGTTCTACATTTAGGCAAGAAAAATCAAATGCACGGGTAAACAGTGTATGTGGTACCTGGCTCAATAGTAGTAACTGTGAGAGGGATCTCGGAGTCCTAGTGGACAACCATTTAAATATGAGCCAGCAGTGTGCAGCAGCTGCCCAAAAAGCCAACACAGTCCTAGGCTGCATCAACAGAGAGATGGAATCAAGATCACAGGAAGTATTAATACCAGTTTATAATGCCTCGGTTAAGGCCACACTTGGAATATGGCATCCAGTGTAAAAAAAAAGATGTTGTGACTCTAGAAGGAGTGTAGAGAAGAGCCACCAAGATGATTAAGGGACTGGAGGCTAAAAACATAGGAAGAACGGTTGCAGGAAGTGGATATGTCTAGTCCAGAGGTTGGCAACCTTAAACACTCAAAAGAGCCACAGAGGTCCTAACTGGAAGCCCCCCATTTAATTCTATAGCCTGTTCCCCCACCACAGGGTCTCCTCCTACCGCAGCGTCCTTTTTCCTCTACTTGCCCTAACTGAAAGCCCTATCAAATTTGGAGCCGACCCGCAACAGGGAGCGGGTCGGCTCCAGAGCTGCAGAGGAATGAAAGAGCCACAGGCAGCTCCAGAGCACAGGTTGCTATTCTATTCTATTCTATTCTATTCTATTCTATTCTATTCTATTCTATTCTATTCTATTCTATTCCATTCCATTCCATTCCATTCCATTCCATATTCCATTCCATTCCATTCCATTCTATTCTATTCTATTCTATTCTATTCTATTCTATTCCATTCCATTCCATTCCATTTCATTCCATATTCTATTCCATTTCATTTCATTCCCTTCCATATTCTATTCTATTCTATTCTATTCCATTCCATTCCATTCCATTCCATATTCCATTCCATATTCTATTCCATTCCATTCCATATTCTATTCCATTCCATTCCATTCCATTCCATATTCTATTCTATTCCATTCCATTCCATTCCATTCCATTCCATTCTATTCTATTCTATTCTATTCTATTCTATTCTATTCTATTCTATTCTATTCTATTCCATTCCATTCCATTCCATTCCATATTCTATTCCATTTCATTTCATTCCCTTCCATATTCTATTCTATTCTATTCTATTCTATTCTATTCTATTCTATTCTATTCTATTCTATTCTATTCTATTCCATTCCATTCCATTCCATTCCATTCCATATTCCATTCCATTCCATTCCATTCCATTCCATTCCATATTCTATTCCATTCCATTCCATTCCATTCCATTCCATTCTAAATAAGTTAGAAAGGCACCGATACAGCCACAATTGAGCTCAAAATTACTGTTGCTAAGTCAAACAAGGTGAATTTTGCCTTATTTTACCACCTTCCATGCCACGGTGGTTACGTGAATCATTGCAAGCGCTTAAGTTAATAACACGGTTGTAATGTGAATCCGGCTTCCCCATTGACTTCCGGCTTGTCACAAGGTCTCAAAGGGGAACACTGACCCCGCCGAGCCCATTGCAACCGTCATAAATATGAGTCAGTGGCCAAGCGTCCAAAGTTTGATCCCTTGGCCATAGGGATGCTGCAACCGTCGTAAGTATTAAAATGGTCATCAGTCCCTTTTTTCAGTGCCATCGTAACTTTGAATGGTCACTAAATGAGAACTGTTGTACGTCGAGGGCTTACCTGTACTGTGACCCATTTCTGTCCCAGTACTTAATTCATAAGTTTCTCTGGTTTTGCCACTTGTATGTTGGGGTTGGAGATCAGAGCCTGGCCACTGGTGATGTTTCCTCCTCTTTAATCTCTGGATTGATTGTCCCATGTTTTAGCGTGTTGCTGTAAGCCGCCTAGAGTAGCCCCATAGAGGGATATATCGGTGGCAAATAAATTTAACAAATAAACACATGTTTTGAACTGCAATTCATATCAGCCTGATTCCCATGGGCATGGGATTGTGGGAGTTGTGACACAAAGGATCTATAGATCACCAGGTTTCCTATCCTTGGTGTGGGGTTATATTTTTCCTTTCATCTTGTCAATGTAGGAAAATGTCCTTTTGAGTAAACAGGATTCCTTCCTTCCCTCCCTCCCTTTTCTTTCTTTCTTTCTTTCTTTCTTTCTTTTTCTTTCTTTCTTTCTTTCTTTCTTTCTTTCTTTCTTTCTTTCTTTCTTTTTCTTTCTTTCTTTCTTTCTTTCTTTCTTTCTTTCTTTCTTTCTTTCTTCCTTTCCTTTCCTTCCTTCCTTTCCTTTCCTTTCCTTTCCTTCCTTCCTTCTTTCCTTCCTTCCTTTCTTTTCTTTTCTTCCTTCCTTTAATTTCCTTTCCTCTTCCTTCCTTCCTTCCTTCCTTCCTTCCTTCCTTCCTTCCTTCCTTCCTTCCTTCCTTCCTTCCTTCCTTCCTTCCTTCCTTCCTTCCTTCCTTTTTTCTTCCTTCCTCAAAAGCATTTTTATTGGTATTTTAAACTTCTGTTTCCTTGCAACTTTAATTGCCTTTGCAATGTTACAAAAGTTTTCTTCCTCTACCATCAAGGGCCTGTTTGAGTTGTTGTTTTTTTTAACACTGTTCCCAGGGTGCTTGAGAATTTATTTCAAATTTCTTTTGTAATTGCTTTATTGCTGAAGAGTAGCAAATGCCTTTGGTGCAGTTCCCATTTTCTGTTAGCAGAGCTGTTCACAAGGAAAGCCTGCTTGCCTGGCTGTGCACCCCGATCTGAAAAAGCCTCTCAAATTCCTGGAAGAAGAAGGTTTTTTTAGATCTCTCCCATTGGGACTTAATTGCAGCAAAGGAAGCTATAAACCTCCAGAGAAAAGAATTCTGTAGCAAAAGAAAGCAAAGACCTTTGTGCCACCACTATCCAAGTAAGAGCCGAGCCTACTCCACTTCTGAGAATATCACCGACATTCTCTCCTCCTTTAAAGAGGAAAGAAAAATCAAAAACACATTTTCTTTAATTAAACCAGTGAAATCTGGTACAAAAAAAAAAAAAAAGAGATCCTGGATATGTTTCCTACACGGTAATAATTTCAGTGCTTTGAACTGTCTTTTATTGTAGTGGTTTTTTTAATTTGTTTCTTTTATTGCATTATGTTCTGATTTCCAGAACCCAGCTCGCGCACAAACCCCATTCTATGTCTTAATAAATAGGGCATCTGTTAATATTTTATAATGGAATAGAAAGACCTAGTAATAGGTAGATAAATGTCCAAAATTAAAAGTTATTTGGGATAGACCGTGGCTAGTGTGTACTTCTCTCCTTAAAGTCCCTTCATTTCTGTTTTACTGTTGGCGAAAGAGCAAACATTGTGTGAGATCACAAAAGAAAGAGTCTGAATTTTTAGACTTCACAGTTTGTCAAGGATTTTTCACGTTGGCAAGCAAGGAGCTTTCTGAAAATAAATGAGGAATAAATGTGTTGCTGTGTTTGCCTTGTCAAAGAGAATGTTGTGCAAGTCATATTAATGACATGCATTCAAAATACGCAAACCAGCAATTGCAAATGGCTAGTAATATTTTACGAGGCAGCCTTGGGTGCCAAATGAATGCCAATCTGTTAAATTCCTAGGAACTCCTTTATTTAACTAACACATTTCTATGGACGCCCATCTCACATTAACCTGACTCTGGGTGGGTGTAACAAACAAAGTCACACTTTAAAAAGCGAAACCAATCTTAAAACACACGGAAGGGGAAGCAAAACATGAAAAAAGCCCTTAATCCCTGGGCATTCAAGTCCAAAAGATTGAAACTTGGCAAAGATCTACCATGTTTATCTGCTTTGCCTAAATTCTTTGCTGTGGAATTCGAGAACAACCTCTCAACCTGTTTCCTGCTAACAGTGGGCTTTTTGCTTTGTGGAATATTCAGATTGAATGTGTATTCCACTGTTTTGCAGGACCTCGGAGGTCATCTAGTCCGACCCCCTGCTCAAGCAGGAAACCATATACCATTTCAGACAAATGGTTGTCCAATCTCTTCTTTAAAACCTTCCTTCCTTCCTTCCTTCCTTCCTTCCTTCCTTCCTTCCTTCCTTCCTTCCTTCCTTCCTAAAGCAAGCCCTTCCACTGGTTAATTGTCCTCACCATTAGGAGTTTCTCCTTAATTCCAGGTTGCTTCTCTCCTGGATTAGTTTCCATCCATTGTTTCTTGTCTTGCCTTCCTAGTGCTTTGGAAAACAGGTTGACCCAGAATAATAGAATAACAGAGTAGGAAGGGACCTTGGAGGTCTTCTAGTCCAACCCCCTACTAAGCAAGGGGACCCTATACCAAGTGGCCGTCCAGTCTTTTCTTAAAAACCTCCAGTGTTGGAGCACCCATAACTTCGGAAGGCAAGCTTTTCCACTCGTTAATTGTCCTCACTGTTAGGAAGTTTCTCCTTAGTTTATTTTTATTTTTTATTTATTTATTTTGTGAAGCATGCATTTGATAATATATATAAGTATAAACATGATTATTAATACATGAAATAGATACGAATGAAAGGGAACATTAAAACAGGGATGGTAGGCACGTTGGTGCGCTTATGCATGCCCCTTACAGACCTCTTATAGTTTCTGTCCATTGCTTCTGGTCTTGCCTTCTGGTGCTTTGGAAAATAAGTTGTCTCCCCTTTCTTGGTGGTGGTGGCCCCTCAAATATTGATTAATATTACACATAACACACCCTCCTAGTTTTTATTTTCCCCACCACAGTCTTTTGAAGTGAAGTGGGACAAAAGCGATTGGCCCAAACCCTCCCAGACAGTTACCTGGGGATGGGCTATAGGTCTACCTGGTCCAGCTGCAACGTAACCACTAAAGACCCCCCCCCCCCAGATCCCATAGTTTCAGAGCTACAATACCGTGACAGACTACGGGGGCAGTTGCAAGCCAGCCCAAAGGACAGCACTGTTTTCAGTGTCATGGTTTTTCAATAACTGACTCACATTTTTCACAGCTGTGCCTTCCGCTTAGCTGTTCGCCAGCATGGCAGCTGTTCAGCAGTCCAGGAAAACTGAATTTAGCCTGCCATGCAAATTGGAAATCCTAATTTTATCGTTTTCCATAGAATCTTAAGAACCATTCTTGCTTTTGATTCATCTGCTTTCTTTTTAAGCAAGGAGGTAGAACCTCGGATTGAATACCAACTAAACATCTTTCCCTAGATTATTTTATTTTATTTTTTAGCAGTGGCAGCATTTGAGGGAGGAGAGCAAGGGTTAATAGACTGCAGGCCCTTCTCTTGGCACCCGCAAGCTGATTCATTCCCTTTTTTATTTCTCCCCAGGCTCTCTAGCATGCTGTCCCCGAACATGTGAGTTTGTTTAGCTCTGGTGGTGATTCACCGTGGTTTAGATTTATCTCAGATTTATGTAAAGCAAAGCTGCAGAAACTGGGCAGAAGAAGGTTGGAATGCTCTGTGTTTCCATCACTGTCTCTTCTCCTTCACTAAGAAGTAGCTGTGTGTTGTTGTTTTGGGGGGAAAAACGGATTCTGTACAATTAAAGATTGTATCATTGACATTTACAGTGTGAGGGAAGTAGGCTAGGGAATTTTCAGAAAAGCAGAACTTAATTTATGAAAAGAAGTGGACAAAACAGCTTGGATAAAAGAGGGAAAATTTGGAAGGCCCTCAGATTCTTCAAAATTATTCCACCCTTAGCAGTGCCCAACTAAACTCTCCACTTTGGTGCTGAATATTTTTAGACTCCGGTTTTCTAAGTTCCTGCGCAAGAAAGCGTAATAGGGTGGCCACAGGAAGGAAACGTTTAGTGTCTAAAATGAGATAGACGTAGGAAAAGCTCACATTTCATTCAGAAATCCTTGAGCCTCAAATGGATGTAGTCCAGCTGTGAATTGTGCTCTTTTCAAGTTTCTGCTGCCCTGTTCTTGGAAGGAGGAATGGTGGAGAGTTTGGCGGTGAATTTTAGCAAGGCTGAACTCCGGGAAAGCTGTTGGAATTATCAGTGGGACTCCAGGAAGCTTTGGAGATAACGTGGTACGTTCTTGCTCATGTACTGAGTAATCAGTACTGACAATACGTTGTCAGCTGAATTGTATTGGGAAACGACTGCTTGTGTGAACGGTCTATTTTTGTGAACAGTGCCAGTTGGGAATCCAAACGAAAGTGTGAACTGGCCAATGGATGTTCTAATTTGCTGTCAGTTGTAGACAATACTTAGCAATAGCTCTTAGACTTATATACCGCTTCAGAGTGCTTTTACAGCCCTCTCTAAGCGGTTTACAGAATCAGCCCATCGCCGCCAACTATCTGGGTCCTCCTTTTTCCCATTTCGGAAGGATAGGAGGCTGAGTCAACCTTGAGCCAGACAGGATCGAACTGCTGGCAGTCGGCAGAATTAGCCTGCCATGCTGCATTCTAACTACTGCACCACCAGGGGCTCTGTTAACTTACCTTGCTTTTAATGACGTGGGAAAACATGGCCGAGTAATATGGAGTATCGGAATACCTTCCGTAGGGATACATCTCATAGGCCAAGTAGTTGAGAAATAAGGCAGTTGCAAAGAAGCTAGAAGCTACAGGTGATATTTAACATAATTACAGAGTAGGAAGGGACTTTGGAAATATTCTAGTGCAACTGAAGCCGAAGATTCTATACCATTACAGATAAATTACCATTTCAGTCCAGTCTCTTCTTTAAAACCTCCAGGGTTGAAATATCCACAACTTCTGGAGGCAAGAATTACTTAAGCAATTCACCTGAGTCAAAGCCAGCCTGATGCCAACAGACTGTTCCCATCCAGATAGAGAGGCATTCTAGCCGAATTGCAAACATCTGGATTGTCTCCAAAGCAACCAATAATGGTTACGAATAAGACGTTTTAATGATTTCTTTTACGGCTTTAATGCTCTTTACTGTTTTAATGGATTTTAATGCTTTTTTCCCTTCAAATTATGTATATAGTTTTATTAGTTTATAATATAACATGCAAAGAATACAAAAGCAAATATTAAGGAAATTAGGGAAGGAAAAAGGGAACTGAATAGTGGGAGAAAGGAAGGGAAAAAGAAAAAGAATATTGGACTGTGCAGAAATGGATAGATTGACATTGAAATTAAAAGACCAAGGAGACACAAAATATTACGTAACATGGGATAGATTTTATGAGTGGTTAGAGATAAGAGTTAGAAATTAGATGAAGAAAGATTATGGCTATGTATAAATTAAACAAAGCTGGTTTATAATTATAAGTATGTCAGTATAATTAACAGGATTATAAATAAGCCAACATAAAGATAAGTTTGGTTAAAACCATTCCGTTGTACCACTACCATTGTTATTAGCACATACGTTACTATTTTCTTTTTCTCTTACATATGCATTTTTAAAAAAAAAGAAAAAAAAGGCATTGACTTGGTCTCCTTTGATGTAGTTGAATAAGGCATTAAGATCTACCCTCAACTTTTTACTTTTTCATAGTAATAGAAACTAGCCATTTCTGTAACAGCAAATCTATCTAATCGGTAAAACCCAAGGTCAGAGTTTCATCAGCTCAAGCACAAAGTCCAGAAGTGGTTTCCACGTCCGCAGTAAAAGCATTTGTGATGTTTTCTTTGGTCCGAGCAGTAAGTTTGGCCATCTCTGCTTTAACTCCATTAGTTTTTTGCAGCCGTTTATCCATTGTGGAGGCTGAGGTGACCTTCCATTAAATGTTTTGAAAATTTTAATAGCATGTTTTGAATTGTGAGCTGCCCAGAGTCCTTTGCTGAAGTGAGTGGCTATAGAAATCAAGCCAAATCAATCGATCAGTCAATCAAGCAATCAATGGCGTGCATTAAACCAAGGAAACTGGTAAGCTACAACCTGAACTTAGTCAAATGCCTAAGACAGACCGAGCTTTTGGAGAAAGTTTTACTGCAGCGGTTTATCGAAAGGCATTTTACCCATCCTAAATATTTATGGGTGTTTATCAGAGCTTGCTTCTGTGTCCTTGGCAGTTCATGAAGAAAAATGACAAAACTGCCAGGTACAGAAAGACTACAGGTGGTCTTCAACTTACAATGGTTCATTCAGTGGCGGGATTCAAAATTTTTTTACTACCGGTTCTGTGGATGTGGCCTGGTGGGCGTGGCTTGGTGGGCGTAGCAGAGGAAGGAGACTGCAAAATCCCCATTCCCTCCCCACTCTACTAACCTGCTTTCCAGCTCTGTTCTCCTGTACAGGGCAACAAAGGAAGACCCAGCCAATCAGCTGGGACTCAATGGGAGGCAGAGAATAGATGGGTTAGAGGTGGTATTTGCCGGTTCTCTGAACTACTCAAAATTTCCACTACCGGTTCTCCATAACCGGTCAGAACTGGCTGAATACCATCTCTGGGTTCATTTAGTAGCCGTTGAAAAGTTACAACAGCACTGAAAACAGAGACTTACAACTATTTTTTCACCGTTACGAACCTTTGCAACCGCCCCCATGGTCAAGGGATCAAAATTGAGACATTTGGCAACCGGTTCATACTTATGACCGTGTCCGTGTCCCGGGGGGGAGGTCACGTTATCCCCTTTCGCGTCCTCTCTGACCGGCCAAGTCAAAGGGGGGGGAAAGCCAGATTCATTTAACAGCCAGGTTACTAACTTACCAACCGCAGTGATCCGCTCAACAACGGTGGCAAGAAAGGTCGTGAAAACGGGGCAAAATTTGCATAACCAGCGTCTCGCTTGAAATGAGACTCACTTGACAGAAATTTGGGGCTCGGTTGTGGTTGTAAGTCAAGGACTTGCCCCTTACACTCTGGTGAAACTGCTTGAGTCAATTGAACACATGATTTGGGGAGGTGTGAATTTTGCAATGACTTCTCTCCAGTTGAGATCATTGCAGTCTTTTATTGTGTGTGTGTGTGTGTGTATGTGTGTATGTGTGTATATATGTGTGTGTATGTATGTATGTATGTATGTATGTATATATGTATATATTGCTATGTAACTAATGTTTATATTTATTGCCTTCGGTATATAAAAATTCTGTGACATGCACCAGCATTTTAGCTGAAAGGATTATACTGTGTGATGTTAGTGTTGGCAGAGCAAAACTGTGCAGCACTGACAAACACGCACACACACCTTTTTGACTGTTTTATTAAGATATTACTAGTCCAAGACTACGGCCAAGCTATTTGTATTTGCAGCTTTGATATTTGGGGAAGTTAGCTTAGCTGGCAGACTCTTGGGTCGCTGGGGAAATAAAAGATGCGGAAGAGAACAACGGTTCTGCCTACTTTGAAAATGGATGGCAGTTTTTCTCTCTTTCCCCATAAATGTGATCCTCGACTTACAACCGCAGAATTTCCATTGCTAAGCGAGGCCGTTGTTAAGTGAATCAGGTCCAGTTTGAGCACATTCTTCGCCTTCTTTCATCTGGCACCTGTTGGGAAGGTAGCAAACGATAATCACATGATTCAATGGAACACGCAAACCATCATAAATTACATGCCGGTTGCCAAGCACCCAAATTTTGACCACGTGATTGTGGGGATGCTGCAAAATTCCTAAATCTGAGAAAATCTGTTTTATGTCGCTTTTTTTAATGTCGCTAAATGAATAGTTATAAGCTGAGGACTACCTATACAGTATTTACTCCATAGTCGTGAGTACTACGGCGGTGTTGCAATCACACTGAATATATTTATTTAATTTGTTGGCCACGCCTTAAGGCAGCAGACAACACATTTTTAAAAACTTCACGAAAAACCAATCTAGGAATGCAGAATGCACCAAAATTTAAGATAGAACTTAAAAATAGGCTCGCTGCAAAAGCCAGCTATCTTTGTAGAAAATATTTTGTGGTATCTTTGATTTACAATCTTGACTTCGTGATTAATGTTCGTGGGGTATAAAACATTGTCAGAGGTTACTATTGTGGGTAACTTTGCGAGTAGGGAATTAACAGCGTACTTACCAAGAGGCAGTGTAGCATAACAGTTAAAGTATTAATTGGATTTACATCAGGAAGACCCAGGTTGACCTTCACTTTTGAATTTCTCTGGATGGCTTTAGACCAGGAGTCTCCAAACTTGGTGACTTTAAGTCCTGTGGACTTCAACTCCCAGAATTCTCCAGCCACCCATGCTGGGAGTTGAAGTCCATAAGTCTTAAAGTTGCCAAGTTTGGAGAATTAAATGAGTCCAATTATTGTCTCTCAACAAATTATATGTATACACACACACACATACACATACACATATATCCCCAAGCCTACACACACACACACTATATCTATAACTGTATCATCTACATCTATCTATCTATCATCTATCTATCATCTATCTATCTATCTATCTATCTATCTATCTATCTATCTATCTATCTATCTATCTATCTATCTATCTATCTATCTATCTATCTATCTATCTATCTATCATCTATCTCATATTTATTAATCAATCTATCTATCTATCTATCTGTATCTATCTCTATTTACCTACCTACCACAAGCCTACATTATAGAACTATAAAAACTCTTCAGGGGCATTACGGCTACAGCTCTGAGACATCTGTTGAACACCCCGGTCAATTATTTATTGTGGAAAACTTTTATTTATTGTGGAAAACATTAGAAAAAGTTACTCTGGTGAGTGCGTAGCTTGGATCTCGTTAAGCTAGAGTTGAGGATCATCCATGGCTTGCTCTCTTGACCATGATACTGCCTCAGCTCTGCAAATATCCACGATCACAGTTTGGAGAACCCTGAATAAGCTGTGTTATGAAACAGCTATGATAACCGGGATGTGGGATAAACATCAGAGAAGTTGTGCGACTGAGGAGAGGTTGGCCTGCCTAATTTGGAGCCCATCACACTGCCAGAACCGCCTCCCCTCCTCTTTGTGGTTTCAAAGTTAACGGTGCAGAATGTTGGGCTTTCATCAGCGGGTTGTTTGATGTCTGTCGTCCCTTGCTAATTATGATTGGCATCATCAAGGCAGGTTGATTTAATAAAGAAAAGCAGGGAAATTGCTGATTACCAGCAGGAGGATCTCAGCAGATGCTGGTTCAGTAGGCCTATGATGTGGCCTTTATCATGGCTAGCTGCCTGCGGACGTCTTGGGTTGCTTGACCCTTCTGGTGGACGTAGCTTAACTGGGCTCCTGGTAGAAGAAGACCTTCCAGGACTAAGGCAGAGTGGAGTATGGATAGCCAAGAGATTCCCCCTTCCCATTCCTTCTCTGATGTAGTCAGACAGGTTGAGTGTGGCAGGCAGCAAGGTCTTGTAACTAGGCCAGTAGCACCTTGGGGTTTGAAAGCAATTGAGCAACTGGAGATGAGAAGGTAGAGAGAAGAGGTAAAAAAAAAACAGCAGAGGGAGGAGACAAGGAAAAAGTTGTTTGGTCCCTAATGATGAAAGCACCAGGCTTAGAAACCAGGAGCAGAGGTGGCATTCAGCTGGTTCTGACCAGTTCTAGAGAACTGGTAGCAGAAATTTTGAGTAGTTCGGAGAACCAGCAAATACTACCTCTAACCCAGTGGTGGCTAACCTTTTTGGGCTCCTGTGCCAAAAATTGTGCACGCTTGTGCTCGCGTGCCAGCATCCAGAAGACAATGCGCACCCCCCACACCCCCTACGCATGCGTGTGCAATCCCCCCACTCCGCCCCTGCCCCCTTAACTGCACTGCACCTCACAGTTGATTTTTGGCTGGTTTGGGGCCTTTTTTGGCCTCCCAGAGGCTTCAGGAAGGTTTTGACAGGCTTTTCAGGACAAAAAACTAGGCCCGTTTTGTCACTTCCGGTATTTCCGGAAAAACAGAAAGTGACGAAACAGGCCTAGTTTTCATCCTGCAGAAGCCTTCGTGGACCCTCTGGGAGGTCGAAAAAGGCCTCAAACCGGCCAAAAATCAACTTTGAGGTGCGCGCGTGCTCAGTGAGGTAAGTTTGCCTGAAGCTCATGTGCTGGCACAAATGGTTCTGCGTGCCACCTGTGGCACACGTGCCATAGGTTCGCCATCACGGCTCTAACCCATCTATTCCCTGCCTCCCGAGTCCCAGCTGATCGGCTGGGTCTTCTTTGGTTGCCCTGCACAGGAGAACGGAGCTGGAAAGCAGGTTAGTTGGGTGGGGAGGGAAGGGGATTTTGCAGCATCCTTCCCCCGCCACACCTACCAAGCCACGCCCACCAAGCCAGGCCCACAGAACCGGTAGTAAAAATTTTTTGAATCCTACCACTGACCAAGAGATAGTGAATTCTAGTCCCACCTTACACATGAAAGCCAGCTGGATGATTTTGAGCCAATGACCAGCAGGAAGAATTATAGTCTTGCCTTAGGTATGAAAACCAACTGGGTGACTTTGGGCCAGAAGTCATGGGCGCTCCATCACTGGTGGCTATTTAAGAAGAGACTGGACAGCCATTTGTCTGAAATGGTATAGGGTCTCCAGATGGAGCAAGGGGCTGGACTAGAAGACCTCCAAGGTCCCTTCCAACCATTAAGCAGTCACCTTTGTAATAAAAGCAATTGCACTGTATTACATGCATGGCATATATGCTTATTTACATTTGATTTCCAATTTCCAATTGACCTCACCTATGCCGTAGAGCAGTGATCCCCAACCTTTCTTATGCCGCAGCCCGGTATCCCCAACCTTTTTTATGGCGCGGCCCAGTACCGGCATTAGCTGGGCGCCGCCATCTTTTTGATGAAAAAGTGACTCACGGAAGCACTTTTTCATCGGTGAGCTTTCTGAGCTTTCCGGAGAAATGGCTTTCACCGGAAAAGCTCACGAGCGGCGCCATCTTTTGATGAAAAAGTGCTTCCGGTGAGCTTTCTACCCGGAAAAGCTCACCGGAAGCACTTTTCATCAAAAAGGGCATGGCTCGTGAGCTTCCGGAGAAATGGCACCGAAAGTCACGAGGCGGCGCCTTTTGATGAAGGCCGGTGAGCTTTCACCCGAAAGCTCACCGAAGCACTTTTTCATCAAAAAGATGGGCCCAAACGCCCGGTAGGACTTGTTCCACGGACCGGTACCGGTCCGCGGACCGGTGGTTGGGGACCCCTGCCGTAGAGGGACAGCCAAAAGCAGGATGTGGCCAAAGGGCCATGAAATACACAGGTCTGTGTTAGGCAGTTGATTGCAACCCCTCCCTTATTTTCTCAAATTGCTGGGATGGCAGTGATGGTGGAGTTTGCTGCTTTTTTTTTTTTTTTGCACATTTTTTTTTAAAAAATATATTTTTCTCTCTTCTGCAAGCACGCAGAAATAACCGTAGAGTTTTATAGGTTGCCATCTTTCATTGGGAGCACAAATGGAAATTAGGTGTCATTCCTTGCTTTTATGGAGGCTTAATCTGCTAGGTAATTTTCCCCTTTAAAAACAAAACAAAAACCAATGCATTTGGCGATTGTACACATTTTATAAACACCATTTGGAAATGTCCAAGGAGAATTTATCTGAAAGAGTTAAATCAGCGATTCTCAAAAATGCAATTCCATGCAGCATGGTGGTGGTTTGCAAAGGCTTGTGTGTTGGTCTCGCATTCATGAGCCACAACCTGCCTCTGACTCCAGCACCCACTTTCCCACAGGCGCCTACAGGTATGACAGCCCATTTATCACCTTAGCCCTCACCTGCGCACATTCCCCATGAGTCCGACTCTCCAGGTCCCTATTCAGAAATAGGGTACTTAGCAGAAGACTTCCAGATAATCGCTCAGCTGGATTACAGTCTTCATTGCAAGGAAGCATGTCGTCACCTAGGCAGAAATAATTTGCCTTTTGCAAGCTCAATAGAATAGACAATTGGATTGGATTGGATTGGAATGGATTTGAAGAATGGAATGGAATGGAATGGAAGGGAAGGGAAGAGAAGAGAAGAGAAGAATGAAATGGAATAGAATAGCATAGAATAGAATAGGAAAGAATAGAAGATGGAATGGAATGGAATGGAATGGAATAGAATAGAATAGAATAGAATAGAATAGAATAGAATAGAATAGAATAGAATAGAATAGAATAGAATAGAATAGAATAGAATAGAATAGAATAGAATAGAAGTACAATGGAACGGAACGGAATGGAACAGACCAGACCAGACTATTGGAATGAAGAATAGAGTAGAATAGAATTAGAATTAGAGACTTGGTTGGATCTAGTCCACCACCACACACACACACACACCCCGCTCAAGCAGGAGACCCTACACTATTCCAGACAAGTGGCTCTCCCGTCTCTCCTGAAAAACCTCCAGTGATGGAGCACCCACAACTTCTGAAGGCAAAGCTGTTCTCCTGATCAATTCTTCTCACTGTCAGGAAATTTGTCCTTAATTTCCGGTTGCTTCTCTCCTTGATTAGTTTCCATCCATTGTTTCTTGTCCTGCCTTCAGGTGTTTTGGAGAATAATTTGACTCCCTCTTCTTTGTGGCAGCCCCCCCCCTCAAATATTGGAATGCTGCTCTCCTGTCCCCTCCCAGTCCCCAGTCCTTTTCTCTAGACTAGCCATACCCAAATCCTGCAACTGTTCTTCATAGGTTTTCGTCTCCAGATCTTTAACCGTCTTAGTTTGTCTTCTCTGCACTTTTTCCAAAGTCTTAAAAAAGTTTTTTTTTTAAAAAAAGAAAACATAATATACTGCTGATTTTAACTCTAGATGTCTTCCTGTTCCCTGTCCAACTTGTTTATAGCTTCTGGTTGGCCTTTGATGTGCTCAGATAAATGTCTTCTCTAAGCCTCAGAACTGCAGGTTGTTGCCTCACCAGATTTAGCACTTACAAGCCCCCAAATTTTGAAGACTAGCAATGGTGAACACGTCTCGAGAGCTGTTTCTAGCTATGACTATCTGGGTGCTGGGCCAGTGGGACTTGTGCGCTGGCATGAGCAACCCAGAAAGTCTGAGGTAAGAAACCCAAGGCTGAATAATTGAAGCACGATTTTTCTAGAACATCAGTTAACTCCCGAAGAAGAATAAAAGGACTCTGCTGATTGGAGTTTGCTTAATATCTTTCTGTTTTGGTCCCTGATCAAGGAAATGCCCTTGAAAAACCTCAGAATGGAATATGGGGACTCTTTCCTCTGATGCCAGGGGTGCCAACTGTGGGGTGGTCTTTCCTGGAAAAGGCCTAGGTCTGCACCTCTTCCATCCTTCCTTGACATGTCATGTCACGTCACCTGCAGCCTCGGAGTATAAATAGCAGATTCCCCCCACCCCTCGCCTGCAAGAAGCTCCCTCTGGCAAAGACGTGGGTTGAGAAGAAGCCATAGCTGAGTCTGGAATAATCTGCTTTGCATTCCGAAGAGCTGCAGCCTTTCTTTGATCTTTAAATATTATGAATAGCAGTTTCTGAAGTCATCGTTGGTAAGGTTGGCCGATCTGGATGGGAGGTAGACAGCCACCTTGTATGATGATGGGAGGAGGAGCAGATCAGGGGAACATTCTCTGATGGGACCTGCCCCGGCTAGAGAGGGTGTGAACTTGCTAGCTGGAGACCTTCAGCCTCCTCCTGAAATTGGAATGGTTTTGAGCCACCATACCTGGAGAAAAAAGATGTTCTTCATGCAGTCCAGGGGTCTTCAAACTTGACCTCTTTAAGACTTGTGGACTTCAACTCCCAGAATTCCTCCTCCAGTCATGTTAGCTCAGGAATTCTGGGAGTTGAAGTCCACAAGTCTTAAACTTGCCAAGTTTGAAGAGACCCTTGGTGTAGTCATTCCAGATTGTCCTTTCCCTGCTTCCTTGGAGGAGCTTTTCCCCAGAAAGTCATCTTCTAAGGACTAGAGCCACAAGTCCTATGTGCTGCTGTTCCCAACTACTTCGGACGAAGCTTTCTGGCAATTGTAGCCCAATGGATTTGCAGGAACCCAAGTTAAAGACATCTGGGACAGATAGTGGCTTCAGAGCTGCTCAGGGGCCTTATCACAAATTTCCTTCCTTCCCAAAGTTGCTAGTAAGTTGTAGCCATGACCCTACTGCTCATATCTCAGTTTGGTTCTTTCTTCAAAAAGATAACTGATGTGCTTTTCAAGATTTACATGAAAGTGTGCATGAAGCACTGCAGACATTTGTGTGGTGTTGAATAACTGCTGTGTGGAGGATTGTGTGGGATTGTTACTCTAAGAAACTTTTGTAAGCAGAAGGACCTTTGATCTGTGGATGTTTCCAGAAATGCCCCCACCATACTTCAGCTTTGCTAGATCTCATCTTATGGGGTCCTTGGTGCTCTCTCAGCTGTGTGGTTTACTGGCTGACGTTTCATTACCCAACCAAGTAATGATATCAGAGCCCCGATGATGTTACCTAGTTGGGTAATGAAACGTCTGCAAGAAAACCACCCAGTTCAGAGAACACCAACACCTTCATATCAATCTTGAGTGGCAAATATTCTCCTTTATAGATCTCAACCTGCAAGTTGGATTGGGGAAACTGGGAGATACTGTGAAGTACCATTTAACTTCACCCAGTGGTAGGATTCAAATTTTTTTACTACCGGTGAGTGTGGCTTGTGAGTGTGGCTGGGCAGGCGTGGCGTGGCGTGGCTTGGTGGGCATGGCTTGGCTTGCTGGGCATGGCAGGGGAAGGATACTGCAAAATCTCCATTCCCTCCCCGTCCCACTAACCTGCTTTCCAGCTCCGTTCTCCTGTGCAGGACAACAAAAGAAGACCCAGCCGATCATCTTGGGACTCAAGGGGAGGTGGAGACTAGATGGGGTTGGTGGGGCCAGTCAGAGGTGGGATTTGCCGGTTCTCCAAACTACTCAAAATTTCCACTACCGCTTCTCCAGAACTGGTCAGAACCGGCTGAATCCCACCTCTGGGTTCACCCCCTCATTGCCAACTGGCTGGAGTTGCTGGGAGTGCAGACTATCTTGAGGGACCCTGGTACCCCAGTGTCCGATTTTATCGTGATGATTCTGATACTTTTCTCCTCCTTCGTGGAACCTTTTCGCTGTGTCCCCTAACGGCCCTCTCCCTTCTTCTTCTCTTCCAGCCACACCCACTCTTCTGGTTCTATGGCCACTGTGCGGGAATGGTCCTGCACCCGCTGTACTTTCCTGAACCCCGTGGGACAGCGCCAATGCTCCATCTGCGAGGCCCCCCGCCAGAAGCCCGACCTCAATCAAATCTTGCGCCTGAGCGTGGAAGAGCAGAAGTGGGCCTGCGCACGATGCACCTTCCGGAACTTTGTGGGCAAAGAGGCCTGCGAGGTGTGTGGCTTCACTCCGGAACCCGGGCCAGGAGGCTCCCCTCTGCCAATCCTCAATGGGGTCCTGCCGAAATCCACCGTCCTAGTGGAACCCAAAGCCGGTGGCAAGGAGGAGGTGCCCCAGATAGAGAGCCCCGTTGAGGACTTGGAGGGGAAGAGCCCCCAAGAGGCAGAGCTGGAGGAGGGCTGGGCCTGCCAACGTTGCACCCTCCACAACACTCCCGTCGCGAATTCCTGCTCGGCCTGCGGGGGCCCCCGCAAGCTCTCCCTGCCCAAGATCCCTCCAGAGGCCCTGGTGGTCCCGGAAATCATCACGCCCGCCGGTTTCCAGATCGCTTCCGCCACCGAGACCCCTGAGGGCCACCCGGCTGCCAATCAAGGCCCTGCCCTCGTGGAGGAAGAGAGCCAGAAGATGGCAGCCTTCAGCCTTTTCTCCCCAGGTCTCCAGAACAACCCTGTTCCTCGTAGCCGCCGAGAGGTGCCCCCGCAACTCCAGCCGCCGGCTGTGGAAGCTTCCCAACCGGCTTCTCCGCCAACCCCTGTGCAGAAGGCCATTCGCTTCCAGGAGATGATGGCAACCAAGCGGCTGAGCATGCTGGAGGAAGAAATGGACGTCAGCGTGCCCTCCTGGCAATGCAGCACCTGTTCACTGCTCAACACCTCGGGGAACGAGGCCTGCGAGGCCTGCAGCAGCCAGAAGGGCAGCGACACCATTGACGTGACGGGGGACTCCGTTCGTTTTACACCCTGCGGGCCCTCCAGCCCCGACTTCACCACCTGGTCCTGTTCCAAGTGCACCTTGAAGAACCCCACCGCTTCCCAGAAGTGCAAAGCCTGCGGCTCCTCCAAACTGCACGGCTTCCAGGAACATAGCATGCAGCCAGACCCAGCTCCCAAGTGCCCCGAATGTGGCTCTGACAAAGGCAGGTGTGTGGCTTGTGGCACCCGAGCTCCTTCCGCCCGCAAAGTCGCCCGTCTCTTCCCCATTCAGACCCCGGTCACCCCTGACCGAGCCAGCCAGTGGGCGTGCCCCGCTTGCACCCTCCTCAACGAGCTGAAGGCCAAGCACTGCCTCGCCTGCCACACTCCTCAAGTCTACATGGCCCAGCGCAAGAGCATCAAGCCGCTACGGCGGCACGAGAGCATGCACGTGGAGAAGCGACGGCAGACAGATGAAGGGGAGGCCAAAGCCCTCTGGGAGAACATCGTCTCCTTCTGTCAAGAGGTGAGTGGCCACCTACACCTCTTGTTTGTAGCATAGATCGGTATTGCTCTATTACACACCCAACTCTGGCTTGGTTACCTGTCCTGACCTTGCTGGCATCCAAGAAGACTATCAAGGTTTCTGGCAGTCACCCCCATTTAAATCATGACTCGCGAGCCAAACTTCCAAAACTTCAAAAGGATTTATTGGGAGTTAACATGCCGGCACAGCCTGGGTGTAGCCGACTCTGAGACACAGCATTCATTTTCACCCTTGACCCTGGTTTTCCCCCCACCCCCTGGGTGTATCATCATTCATATTCTCCAATGGGACACATCCATAGCCCAGAGTCATCAATCATGCTCTCCAGTTAGAATTTTGTGCGGCAGAAACTTCGGTCACCTAGTTACCATCTTTGAAAACATTTATGGAATGCAGTTTTGGTTTGCAAGCTGCTGCCCTGCTGCCCCCTCCCTTTCTTTTCTGTAAAAAGACCATAGAGATATTTTATGAGTTGACATTGACCACGTAGAATTTCTCCTGAGTATTTTCCTTTAAAGGGCTCCGACAGCTCCGTGGTTAAAGACTCTGAGCTTGTCAGCTTGTCAGCTGACAGCCTGGGCTCGAGACCCGAGTGCCATGCAACAGGGGGAGCTCCCGCTCCTTACTCCAGCTCCTGTCCACTGAGCAGTTTGAAAGCAGGCAAATGCAAGTAGATAAATAGGTACCACTTTCAGTGGGAAGGTAGCTGCGTTCGTGTGCCCTTTTGGCATAGAGCCATGCGGGCCACGTTACCACGGAAATTGTCTTCAGGGAACGCTGGCTCCTTTGACCAAGGGACAGAGGTGAGCATCACTTAACAACAACCCTGTTACTAACTGAAGAACTGCAGTGATTCACTGAACAACTGTGGCAAGGAAAGTCGTAAAACGGGGCAAAACCCAGAAAGAAATGTCTCGTTTAGTAACAAAAATTTGGGGGCACACAATTGTGGTCGTAAGTCTAGGATTAGCCTTGTTCCCAACATGGCCCCATCACATGGACACCCCTCCTGCAGGGCCCCCCAAAAAAGTATCAGTCCAAACACCTGGCTGAAAAAACGACTCCCACAATCTTTTGTTTGAGACCCAGGGTGCTTTGGGGGGGGCCTGTAAATAAAAGGACCCCAAGCTCCCTCGGATAGACGTTTCATATCTGTGTCCCCCTCTCTGCTAGACGCAGCTTTTTTCAGCGTTAGCCTGCCTGCCTGCCTGCCAGCCTCTGACTGTTTTGGGAGAAGCCAGATCCCAGACTTATTAATAACTAACCGTACAGAAGCTTTAATGATCAAGGGCTGTTTTATTTCTCCAGTTGCCTCTGGCATATGAAGCCACATCAAACAACGTCTCTGGAAGAGAGAGAGAGAGAGAAAATACCCTCTGTCCAGCTTCAGAAAGAGCTTTGCTCGCAAAGAGCGGGGTGACCCTCACACGGGGTGCTTCCTTTGCTAGCTGAATGACGGAGTTGGCATTTTGGAGTTGATTCTTTGGGCTCCCTTGAGCTTTGCGGTGCAATGCAGCACAGGGAGAGGGCCGTTCAGCAGGCGTTCGTAGAGTTATAGAACCATGCGGCTGGGAGGGACCTTTGAAGGTCTCCTAATAATCCACAGGTCTCCAACTTTGGCAGCTTGAAGACTTGTGGACTTGTGTTGGAAGAAAATACCCATCGGGTTCAGTTCTGGCCCAAGCCCTAATAGCAATAGCACTTTGACTTATATACCGCTTTATAGTGCTTTACAGCGGTATAGTGCTCTAAGCGGTTTACAGAGTCAGCCTATTTTCCCCCAACAATCTGGGTCCTCATTTGGCCCACCTCGGAAGGAGGGAAAGCTGAGTCAAAACCTTCAGCCTGGTGAGAATCGAACTGCTGGCAGTGGGCAGAATTAGCCTGCAATACTGCATTTTAACCACTGCGCCACCAGGAAGGAGAATGGGAAAGGGAAGAAGGAAGGAAGGAAGGAAGGAAGGAAGGAAGGAAGGAAGGAAGGAAGGAAGGAAGGAAGGAAGGAAGGAAGGAAGGAAGGAAGGAAGGAAGGAAGGAGAAAAGGAAGAGCAATAGCAATAGCACTTAGACTTCTGTACTGCTTCCCAGTGCTTTTCCAGCCCTTTCTAAGCGGTTTACAGAATCAGCCTCTTTCCCCCAACAATCTGGGTCCTCATTTTACCCACCTCGGAAGGAGGGAAGGCTGAGTCAACCTTGAGCCTGGTGAGAATCGAACTGCTGGCAGTGAGCAGACTTAGTCTGCAATGCTGCATTCTAACCACTGCGCACCATGGAAGGAAGGAAGGAAAATAGCAATAGCACTTAGACTTATATACCACTTTATAGTGCTTTACAGCCCTCTCTAAGCAGTTTACAGAGTCAGCATATTGCCCTCAACAATCTGGCTCCTCATTTTACCCACCTTGGAAGGATGGAAGGCTGAGTCAACCTTGAGCCTGGTGGGATTTGAACTGCCAAACTGTTGGCAGCTGGCTGCAGAAGTAGCTTGCAGTGCTGCCCTCTAACCACTACACCACAGAGGCTCCTTTAATAGCAATATCATTTGATATATAATATATAATATAATAATGATTTAATAATGGCCTATTAACACAGGTGAGGGAGGGGGCGGAGTTTCTGCCTCTCCGAGTTTCTACTTCTCTTTTAGGGGAAATATTCTGCCTTTTAAATATATCCTAAAATATTTCATTTCTCTAGGAGAGGGGTGATGGGTTTTAACTTCCAATAAGCTTAGCCAGTGTCCTGCACAGTGGATGAGAGAGGGAACCAGTTTTCAGGTTGTTGTACGCCTTAAGTCTTTCATGTACTTGAAAAATGTCATCGTCTATCCTTCGCTGATCTTTTTCTCAAGACTAAACATACTCAGATTGCTTTGGGTCTCTCCTTCAGAGATCTGATTTCCAAGCCCCTGATCATCCAAGGTGACTTTCTCTGCATCTCTTCCAGTAAGAATAGCACCCAGAAACGGGGTCAAAACTATCATTAGTAATTTAAAAGATCGCTCGATTTTTTTTTTAAAAAAATAATAATTTAATTGAACAACTTTAATCTAATGTACAGCAACTCTCATTAAAAAAGAACTCTCCCAGCTGTTTACAGTGAACATATGACTGTGGTTTAAAAACAGTCGGTTAAAACAATAATCAGTGAATAATTAAAGCAAACGGTGAATGAAAACATATGTTTCGTGCAAAAACGCAAAATAAAACAGTGAGATAAATATCAAAACAGGACCAAAAAGAAAAAAAAAAGGAGTTTGGGAGGGGGGGAAACAACAGTAGCACTGACACATTTATTGCGAGGCCTAAGCGAATAAAAAAAGCCAATTGTGTTTCAGTTATAAGTCCCAAAAAAGCACCCCAGAACATTTGATATAAAAGGGCAGTAAAATTAATACCCAGGAAAATAGCAGCCGAGAGAGCAAACAGGCCTCGGGAACCGATCAAAAAGCCTCTGCAAAACAATAATTGATGACCATTCATGAAAATATTTTTTACAAATACAGCAGACTTTATTTCTCATTCCCCTTCTCATTCCGTACAGCGGTTCTTCCATATACAGGTCAGAGGTGGGATTCAGCCGGTTCTGACCGGTTCCATAGAACCGGTAGCGGAAATTTTGAGTCGTTCAGAGAACCAGCAAATAGCACCTCTGACTGGCCCCGCCCCCATCTCTTCTCCGCCCCCCCCCCCGAGTCCCAGCTGATTGGCTGGGTCTTTTTGGTTGCCCTTGCACAGGAGAACAGAGCTGGAAAGCAGGTTAGAGGGGTGGGGAGGGAAGGGGGATTTGTAGTAACCTTCCCCTGCCACGCCCACCAAGCCACGCCCACCAAGCCACTCCCATCAAGTTACACCACGCCCACCAAGCCATGCCCACACAACCGGTAGTAAAAAAAAAAAATGAATATCACCACTAATACAGGTAGTAGTTCTTGACTTACCACAGTTCATTTAGTGACTGAAGTTACAACAGTTTGGAGATTCCTTGTGCAGGGGTAGTCCTCGACTTACAACCCCAACTGAGCCCAACATTTCTGTTGCTAAGTGAGACATTCGTTTACGCGAGTTTCGCCCCATTTTGCCCCCTTTCTTCCCACGGTTCTTAAGTGGATCTGGCTTCCCCATTGACTTCGTCTGTCGGAAGGTCGCCAAAGTTGATCCCATGACCCTGGGAACACTGCAACTGTCATAAGTCCATGCCAGTTGCCAAGCGTCTGAATTTTGATCACGTGACCACTGGGATGCTGCCATGGTTATAAGTGTGAAAAATGTTGATAAATCGCTTTTTTTCAGGGCTGCTGTAACTTTGGACGGTCACTAAATGAACTGTTGTAGGTCAAGAACAACCTGTATGTTGGGCTCTTGTTCTCCTAAGTTCCAGTCATTGGTTATCCCAAAGGAGCTTTTTTTTTTTTTCAGGAGGCAACTGGACTTTCTTCTTTTTTCTTTTGAAGTTGTTTCACTTCTCATCCAAGAGGCTTCTTCAGCTCTGACTGGATGGTGTGAAATGGGAAGGATTTATACTCCTTGCAGACAGCTGGTCATTTGGTATCCTTTTAGAGGGTCGTTGAGGCCACTTGGAGGTTTGTCTGTGTCCTCAGGGTCACCTGAGTGGTGCAAATGGATGTGGAGCCTTCTTGTGTTCAACACTGAAGGGACACAGGGCAGAAAACATCCCGCAGAAAGCACAGCTCCACAACACAGTCCTTTTCCGCAGTTGCAAGAAGGCTCCACAATGTTTGTACTACTCAGGTTGTCCCTGAGGACGCAGACAAACCTCCAAGTGGCCTCAATGACCCTCTCAAAGGATGCAAATGACCAGCTGTCTGCAAGGAATATAAATCATTCCACCCCCCCATCATCCAGTCAGAGCTGAAGAAGCTTCTTGAATGAGAAGCGAAACGTCTTCAAAAGAAAAAACACGGAAGTCCAGTTGCCTCTTGAAAAAAAGCACTTTTGGGACAACCATCACCTGGATGATTGAGAATCTCCATAGGCAACCATTGTGCCAACTTATAAAATATTTCTATGGTGTTTTTTTTCGAGTTACCAACAGAAAGGGAGGGGGGGAGCAGTGCAGCAGCTTGCAAACCAAAAGTGCATTCCATAAATAGTTTTCAAAGATAGTAACTAGGTGGCTGAAGTTTCTGCCGAGCAAAATTCTAACTGGAAAACATGATTGATGACTCTTGGCTATGGATGTGTCCCATTGGAGAATATGAATCACGATACACCCAGGGGGGTGGGGGGAAAACCAGGGTCAAGGGTGAAAATGAATGATGTGTCTCAGAGTCAGCTACACCCAGGCAGTGCCGGACATGTTAACTCCCAATAAATCCTTTTTTAAGTTTTGGAAGTTTGGCTCGAGACTCATGATTTAAATGGGGGTGACTGCTGGAATCCTGACACATTGGTTATGTAGCTGAGAAAGGGAAGAACCAGGGGGAGGCCTCCCAAATGCCAGCCTGCCTCTCACCTTCTCATTTATGTAGAGCTTCATCTCCATCAGGAATTGCCCTGACTTCTTCAACCTTGTCCCTTCAGAACAAGGTCAACTTTGTGGATGACAGCTTTCCTCCCGGTCCCAAGTCGGTTGGCTTTCCCGAAGGAGACAGCGTCCAGCAGCGAGTCAAGCAGTGGCTGAGGCCTCACGAAATCAACTGCAACATCTTCAAAGACCGGTCGGTCAAGTGGTCAGTTTTCCGGACACCCCGACCTTCGGATATCCTGCAGGGACTCCTTGGAAACTGTTGGTAAGCAAACCCAAGAGCAGATGGCGTTTGGCGTTACTTCCACCGACAGGCCAGGCTGGCATCCATCACAAACCAAGCGTGAAAGTATGGCTACGGATACAAAAGCAATAGCCCTTTGACTTATAAGTATACCGCTTCACAGTGCTTTCCAGCCCCCTCTAAGCGGTTTACAGAGTCAGCCTCTTGCCCATAACAATCTGGGTCCTCATTTTACCCACCTCGGAAGGATGGAAGGCTGAGTCAGCCTTAAGCCTGGTGGGATTAAAACTGCCAAATTGCAAGAGACCAGAAGGCAGCAGAGGTAGCCTGCAGTACTGCCTTTTAACCACTGTGCACCATGGAATGGAGGGAGGGAGGGAGGGAGGGAAGGAAGGAAGGAAGGAAGGAAGGAAGGAAGGAAGGAAGGAAAGGAAAAGCAATGGCAATAGCCCTTAGACTTATAAACCACTTCACAGGGCTTTTTACAGCCCTCTCGAAGCGGTTTTAGAACCTTCTGCCCCAACAATCTGGGTCCTCATTTGACCCACCTCGGAAGGATGGAAGGCTGAGTCAACTTTGAGCCTGGTGAGATTTGAACTGCCAATTGCAGACACCCGGCAGGCAGCAGAAGTAGCCTTCTAACTACTGTGCACCATGGAATGAAGGAAGGGAAGGAAGGAAGGAGGGAGGGAGGGAGGGAAGGAAGGAAGGAAGGAAGGAAGGAAGGAAGGAAGGAAGGAAGGAAGGAAGGAAGGAAGGAAGGAAGGAAGGAAGGAGGGAGGAGAGAAAAGGAAGAGCAATGGCAATGCAACTTAGAGTTATATACTGCTTCACAGTGCTTTCCAGCCCTCTCTAAGCTGTTTATCGAGTCAGCCTCTTGCCCCCCAACAATCTGGGTCCTCATTTTACCCACCTCGGAAGGACGGAAGGCTGAGTCAACCTGGAGCCTGGTAAATGTTTTCAGCGGCACGTTGGTATTTGCCCTCCCATCCTTCCAGGATGCTTCATCAATTCCCACTTTCTTGATATTCCTGGAAGGCTGCTCTTTGAAGGGCTAGCTGCTTTTGACCCTTTCGGTCCACTCAAGGTTGGTCAGATGCTGCCACCTGCTGAAACAGCCCTCTTAAAAAAAGGAAAGACTATGGAGCAGGAAGGGTCAAACTTGCGGTGACATGTCCTCGTCACATGACATATCACCACTTTTCTCCCCCCTCACAAAACCGGGGTGGACATGGCCAGCAGTGTGACGCATCTGGCCCGTGGGCTGCGAGTTTCACACCCCTGCTATAGACAGAGGTTGCCGTCTCATATCACTGATGAGACTTGCATGCTGCTTTACCGGCGAAACCTGAACAATGCAGGTAGTCCTTGACTTATAGCAGTTCATTTGGTGACCGTTTAAAGTTCCAACATCACCGAAAAAAAGGGATTCACGACCGTTTTTCACACGACTGGTGCAGTATCCCCGTGGTCACGCGATCAAAAGTCAGGCGCCTGGCAACAGACTCATATTTGTGACGGTTTGCCGTGTCCCGAGATCATGTGATCATCTTTTGTGACCTTCTGACAAGCAAAGTCAGCGAGTGTGGTCTCACTGAACAACGGGGTTACTAACTTAACGGCAGTGGTTCACTTAACAACCGTGGCAAGAAATATTGTAACATGAGGCAAAACGCACATAACAAATGTCTCACAGAAATTTGGGGCTCAGTTGTCATAAGTTGAGGACTACCTGTGCATCAGTTTTCCCAAGGCGGAGCTTCTCACACTGTTGAGATCACTCAGTGGTCTTAAGGTGAATCACATGACCAGGATCGGCTAGGGCAGGGATGGTGAATCTCTTTGTTGTGCTGTGCCGAAAGTGTGCACTGGCACCCCCAATACAATGCACCCTGCTCCCCCGCGCATGCGTGCGCAACACCCCTCCTGCCCATTCCCTGCACTGCACATGCGTGCGCCTCCCTGGTGATTTGAGCATTTGAGGCCTTCTTCGCCCTCCTGGAGGCTCGAGGGAAGCCGAAAAATGGGCCCGTTTCGGCACTTCCGGTTTTTCTAGGGAATTCTGGAAGTTGAAGTCCACATGTCTTAAAAGTAGTCCAGGTTGGGAAACTCTGCTTAATGGAATGTGGCCACCCAGCCAGGAGCATTCTCACGAGTTAAGTGGGCTTCTCCTCTCCACAGTTAGGGATCTTCATCCGATGCCCATCTCTTTCAGGTTCCTGAGTGCGCTGGCAGTGCTGGCAGAGCGTCCCGAATTGGTGGAAAGGGTCATGATCACACGGACCATGTGCCCCGAGGGGGCCTACCAAGTCCGGCTATGCAAAGATGGCACCTGGACCACCGTGCTGGTAGATGACATGCTGCCCTGCGATGAGTGTGGCTATCTCCTCTTCTCCCAAGTGGGTGCCATGAATTGGGGAAAGGGGCTGTATCAAGGTGACTGTTGGGGAATGAGAGCTGAGAAATATCTGCAGAGACTCTCCGTCGTCCAGGTCATGGTTGTCCCAGAGGTGCTTACCCCCCCCTGCCGCCACGCCAACTAGGCTGGAGGGGAGGGGTCAAGCGAGGGCCTAGCTTGGAATCATGGCAAGCAGTCTGGTGAGATTCTTGTAACATAGGCAGACGCAGGGGTGGGATTCTGCCGGTTCAGGCTGGTTCGGGCAAACCGGATGTTAAATTTACATCTGGTTCGCTGAACTGGTACAACCAGCTGGCCTCGCCCACCTCACCCCGCCCCTCCCAGTACTCTGTGCAGAGGCTCTGGGAAGGTGAAAAATGGCCCTCCCGGAAGTCCAAAAACGGGCCTGTTTCCGACTTCCGGAAGGGCTCCGGAGCCTGGGGGAGGCCGTTTCTACCCTCCTGGAAGTTTCAACGGGCCATGCCCACCCAGCAATTGGGCAGAGAACTGGTTATTGGGATTTTTTTTTTTAATAAAGTTTTATTGAGTTTTAACCAAGCAAATAAAACATCTTATTTGAATACAGCATGGTTCCAGGTTATCACATTTCCATACAGACACAATTTCATATGCATATTCATCTTATGTATTCAACTTCATATCTTATTACTCTTTTTCCAACTTCTCACTATTTCTCCCTTCTCTTAGTTTTCTTTTATGGTTATCTCATTTTCTTCTTATTCAATTGTATTTCTTTTCCCTAAATTTCTATATCTTTTTATTCCTTATACTTATACTTTCGTCTGTCTTGTTTACAATTTCCTATGTTCTCTTCCAACATTCTTAAAAAGCAAAATTTCCCCCTATGATTGCCAATCGGAGTGCAACACCTTTAAGTCTTATTGCTATTATCATATTAATCATATCTCATTAAACATTAAATTTGTGCATTCTAAAATTATAACATTCAAATTTCTAATATCTGTTTTATATCCTGTAAATCTCATCATTCAGACTCTGCTTGGTACTTCTTGAAAATGTAAAAAGAAAAATTATAAAAACATAGCAAAAACAATATATATATATATATATATATATATATATATATATATATATATATATATATATATATATATATATATGTTTTCTTAAGTTTTCGTGGTGTGTACATGTATGGTGTTGGCTTGGTTCTGGGTATTTTCCCACGTCATTGTAGTTGTTCTTTTAAAGTTGTAACGTTGCTACAACTTTAAACGTTTCAGCAACTTTAAAAGAACAACTACAATGACGTGGGAAAATACCGAACAAAGCCTAACACCATATATATATATATATATATATATATGTGTGTGTGTGTGTGTGTGTGTGTGTGTGTGTGTGTGTGTGTGTTTTTTCTGAGGTTCTCACGGGTATTTGTATATGGATCTTTGGTTATTCGGGTTTTCTCCCGCGTAAAATTGGAAGTATCTGGCGACGCGTTTCAATGAAGTCTCATTCATCATCTTCAGGCTTGTGTCTTCAGCTTTGTCCTTCTGAGGCGCACAAAGCGAAGACACAAGCCTGAAGATGATGAATGAGACTTCATCGAAACGTCCAATTTAGATACTTCCAATTTTACGCGGGAGAAAACCCGAATAACCAAAGATCCACATATATATATATAAATTAGTAAACAAAATAGTTATTCAAATTTTTGAATCCCACCCCTGGGCAGACGTCAATGAAGTCAATGGCTATTTAGGAGCATCTTCAGTGTCTCGCACCTGACAAGGAAAGAGGAATCTGTCTTGTTGCCACCTGAATATCCAACCCGGTATCCTTGTCTTCCTTTCCCAGGCTCAGAGGAAACAGCTGTGGGTGGCTCTGATTGAGAAGGCCTTGGCCAAACTCCACGGTTCATACTTCGCCCTCCAAGCAGGGCGCGCCATCGAAGGCCTGGCTACGCTCACCGGCGCTCCCTGCGAGAGCCTGATGCTGCAGGTCAGCTCCACTAACCCTCGCGAGGAGGCCATTGACACTGACCTCATCTGGGCCAAAATGCTGAGTTCTAAGGAGGCTGGGTAAGACAAGGCGGAAGGGAGGGGCTTCCCTTTAAGGTTGGAGGAGGACAAAGTCCATATCCCGAGGAGCCCAAGAGAATCCAGCCCCTTGGCCTAGTGCATGTCAACTCATTAAATATTTCTCTGGTATTTTAAGAGTTGCCAGCAGAAAGGGAGGGGTGGGAAGGTAGTGCATTCCATCAATGTTTTCAAAGATAGTAACTAGGTGACTGAAGTTTCTGCTGCTGCAAAATTCTAACTGGAGAATATGATATGACTCTGGGCTATGGAGGTGTCCCATTGGAGAATATGAATTATGATACACCCAGGGGGGCGGAGGGGAAAACCAGGGTCGAGGGTGACAATGAATGATGTGTCTCAGAGTCGGCTACACCCAGATAGCACCGGCATGTCTACTCCTAATAAATCTTTTTTAAGCTCTGAAAGATCTGGCTAGAGGCTCATGATTTAAATAGAGGTGAATACCGGAGCCCCAACAGTGCTCTTGACTCCGATTAAGGACAGATAGTCCTCAACTTACGGCCACAGTTCAGCCGACATTTCGGTGGCTTGGCCGTTAAGTGAATTGCACCCCATTTTTTACGACCTTCCTTGCCGCATTTGTTAAGCGAATCACTGCCGTTGTTAAGTGAGCCCCACAGTTGTGAAGGGAATCTGGCTTCCCCACAGACTTTGCTTATCAAAAGGTTGCAAACGGGGATCACATCAATGCCAGCTGCCAAGTGTCTGAATTTTGATCACGTGACTGTGGGGGGATGCTACAACGGTCATACGTGTGAAAAAAACATGCATAAGCTACTTTTTTTTCAGTGCCATTGTAACTTTGTCACTAAATTAACTGTCGTAAGTAGAGGACTACCTGTAGTTCACCACCCAGATCAGGGAGTGGAAGATGGGCTCTTCCCCTGGGGTGTTCCCTCAAAAGGAAAATCTGTTTCCGCAGACCTTTGCGTCAGTATTGTAATGATCTCCCCCCCACGGAAAAATATGTTCTCCCAAAATAATATCTCTTCCCCTACCCCAGTTGAAGACAGTCTACTGTAGGGTTTTACCAACACCTTTTGCCACACATGTGGATTAGTCCTAAGAAAAAGGTCACAATATTTGTTGTGTAATTCAAGGATCAGGGAAGCAGGACATGCCTCCATGATCCTGGTCAGCTTCCGCCCCCCCCAATAAACCATGACGAAATTGAAAAACATAATATATTTCTGGAAAATGTAGAGGATGAATGCCTAACTTCCAAGTCGGTGGAGATTCTCAGTCATCCAGGTCATGGTTGTCCCTTTTTCAAAAGGCAACTGGGTTTTCTTTGTTTTGTTTTTTTCCCCTTGAAGACGTTTCGCTTCTCATCCAAGAAGCTTCTTCAGTTTTGGCTAAAGAAGCTTCGTGGATGAGAAGCGAAACTGAAGAAGCTTCTTGGATGAGAAGTGAAACTTCTTCAAGCAAAAAAAAAAAGTCCAGTTGCCTTTTAAGAAAGCACCTTGGCGACCCCAAACTATCAAATAAGACTGAAAGCCACACCCAGTCCTGGTACCTTCCAGGTGGACTTTAACTCCCAGAATTCTTAGCAGGGGCCAAGATAGCTGTGGAACTGTGGGATTTGAAGTCCACACATCTGGAGATTGCCAAGGTTGGCAAACACTGGCCTGGATCTTTGTCTTTTTTCCCTTTTCTCTTCTCTCATCCCGTCCCCGCATTTTATTCCCATTTTTACTCTTCAGCTTCCTCATGGGAGCCTCATGTGGAGGAGGCAACATGAAAGTAGATGATGCAGCCTATGAAAGCATGGGTCTTCGCCCACGGCATGCCTACTCCATATTGGATGTACGAGATGTGCAAGGATACAGGTAAGCACAGCTACGCGGATGGTCCTGGCCCCTCTGCTCGTGGGCGGCTGGCTTGCTTTAAAATTAGGGGTATGTAGAGTGAGTCATTTTCAGTCTAGACGTTTGGCAGTTTGAATCTCACCGGCCTCAAGGTTGACTTGGCCTTCCCTCCTTCCGAGGTGGGTAAAATGAGGGCCTAGATTGTTGTGGGGCAAGAGGTTGATTCTGTAAACTGCGTAGACAGGGCCGTAAAGCACTGTGAATCAGTATAGAAGTGCTATTGCCATTGCCCTTCCTTCCTTCCTTCCTTCCTTCCTTCCTTCCTTCCTTCCTTCCTTCCTTCCATCCATCCATCCATCCATCCATCCATCCATCCATCCATCCATCCATCCATGGTGCACAGTGGTTAGAATGCAGAAATGCAGGCTAACTCTGCCAACTGCCAGCAGTTCAATCCTGACTGCTTCCAAGTGGACTCAGCCTTCCATCCTTCCAAGATGGGTAAAATGAGGACCCAGATTGTTGGGGGCAAGAGGCTGACTCTGTTCCTTCCTTCCTTCCTTCCTTCCTTCCTTCCTTCCTTCCTTCCTTCCTTCCTTCCTTCCTTCCTTCCTCCCTCCTCCTCCCTCCCTCCCTCCCTCCCTCCCTCCCTCCCTCCCTCCCTCCCTCCCTCCCTCCCCTTATTCCCTTTCTCATTCTCCTTCCTGGTGGTGCAGTGGTTAAAATGCAGTATTGCAGGCTGACTCTGCCCACTGCCAGCAGTTCAATCCTGACTAGTTCCAAGTGGACTCAGCCTTCCCTCCTTCCGAGGTGGGTCAAATGAGGACCCAGATTGTTGGGGGCAAGAGGCTGACTCTGTAAACCGCTTAGAAAGGGCTGTAAAGCACTGTAAAGCGGCATATAAGTCTAAGTGCTATTGCTGTGGCTGGATCTTCTTCTTTTTCCTGCTATGTAAACCTTTGGAATGCTCTCAGCCTCAAAACTAGCAAGAAACAACCTAACCAGTATTCACCAATCATGGCCAGAAATAGGCTAGAAGAGACCTGTTAGGTGGATGGGTTCTGTGGACCACAGTTTTCCTTCTTGATTTTAAAATGTTGATAACAGAAGAACAGAGTTGGAAGGGACCTTGGAGGTCTTCTAGTCCAACCCCCTGCCTAAGCAGGAGACCCTATACCATTTCAGACAAGTGACTGTCCGGTCTCTTCTTAAAAGCTTCCAGTGATGGAACACCACAACTTCAGGAAGCAAAGTGCTCCACTGGTTAATTGTTCTCATCTTCAATTTGCCGACCGTGTTTGAGTTTAAAACTGAGCCATGGTTTTATTGAACAAACCATAATTGCTTGCCAGTTAGTTAACATTAATCTGGGTAAACGGATATTGTCTTAACATCACGTGTGAATCCAAACACTGGTAAAATAACCATCTAGATTGAGAAAGAATTCACCAATGGGAAACATCTAAAATAAAAATTTAAAAACCCATCTCTTTGATTCCAGAACATTGCTTTGAGCCAGCTGCCAAATATGTTCAAACCACCAGATAATCAAGTGAAACCAATGTAATCATGTAAGGCTTTTAAAATCAGGTTATAGCCCTATTTTTTTTACAAAAACAACAACAACCTTACATTCTTGCTGGCTTTCCGCAGGGTAAGCTGTAACCCTTGGCACACTTTCTTGTTTAAGCACAGCAGGAATTATTTCTCGGCAAACACACCCGGGCATCCAGTTTCTTGGAACCTAAGGCAGCAGATAAAAATGGCTCTAATATTCGGAAGCTTATTCATTCAATCCACTGTAAACTCTTTAATCTTTTGTGAAGGCAGAGAGCAGTGCCAATCCTTGTACCTCTGTAAACGGAGGAGAAGAGCAGGCACAGCTGGGGGGGGGGGGTGGGATTAAGTGCTTCATCAGCCTAGAATCGTTACGTTGCCACAAATGTCCAACTCCTTCAATACCGTTGACCTGGTGCCGATTTAGTATTGAATTTATGTTCCTGATAATTGCCCCTAACTTTAATCTCATCAACTGAAGATCAGTACTACATTGGTGCCAGATAAGGGTCAACAGAATTCAAGAAGGGTTGGACTTGGACCGTTTGTAGCACAACGTAATGATTCTAGGCTGATGACACCTTTAACTCCGCCCTACCAGGTCCGTCTGCTCTTCTACTCTGCTACAGTGAAGAGCTTATACCTTATACTTAGCTCAGAGTAAGAGTTAAGTAACCCACCTTTCTCTTTTTCCCCCCCCCCTCCTTAAAATTCCCTTTCAGACTGCTGCGACTTCGTAATCCCTGGGGCCGCTTCTCTTGGAATGGCAGCTGGTCCGACGAATGGCCCCACTGGCCCTCCCATTTGCGTCATGAGCTGATGCCCCACGGGAGCAGCGAGGGGGTCTTCTGGATGGAATACAGCGACTTCATCAGGTATTTCCCAGGGGGAGCCAGCTGCGTCTCAGAGAGCGCTTGAATTCGGCTGTGGGTTTGTTAGGTTGTGGATTTTAAGATCGCGAGGTAGAAATGATTCCTGGGTCTGCCTGTCTATCTGGCTACACACGCACACGCGCACACACGCGATCTATCTTATCGATCTCATTTCTAATACCTATATCTATCCTACCTATTTATTTATCTATCTCATCTCTAATATTTATATCTATCTGTCTGTCTGTCTGTCTATGTATCTATCTTATCTGTCTATCTCATCTCTAATACCTATATCTACCTATCCTACCTATTATCTATCTCATCTCTAATATTTATATCTATCTACTCAGTCTGTCTATCATCTATTTATCTATCTATCTCATCTCTAATACCTATATCTATTTATCCTACCTATTATCTATCTCATCTCTAATATTTATATCTACTCAGTCAGTCTGTCTAACATCTATCTATCTATCTAATCTATCTATCTATCTATCTATCTATCTATCTAATCTATCTATCTTTATCTTTATCTTTATCTTTATCTTTATCTATATCTATATCTATCTATCTATCTATCTATCTATCTATCTATCTATCTATCTATCTATCTATCTATCTATCTATCTATCTATCTATCTATCCATCCATCCATCCAGGACTGCTGGGGGTTCCTAAGATTATGTGCATTTTGGAGAACCCCCAAATCCCACTCCTGGCTGGCCCCGCCCACCCCATCCTTCCTAGGAGTCCCCACGTGGCCCGTTTTAGATGCAGGTAAGTGCAGGGTGTGCGCAGAGGCTCAGGGAGGGCGAAAAACGGGCCTCCTGGAAGTTTGGGAAGGCCGGAAATGGGGCAGTTTCCAGCTTCCAGAGAACCTCCGGAACCCGGGGAGGCCGTTTTCGCCTTCTCGGAGGCTGAAGGGAAGCCTCCGGAGAGCAAAATGCCACCCTCTGCTGTGGTGCAGGAGGCCGACTAGGCCATGCCCACCCAGCAACTGGGCAGAGAACCTGTTGCTAAAATTTTTGAAGCCCAGCCCTGTATCTATCTACCTATCAATCTAATCTAATCTTCTGCCTCTATTGTTTTTGCAAATAACTCAAGACTGTGGACATATCCCACGCACGCCACCTTCCTCCTATTTGCCCCATAACAGCCACCCTGTGGAGGTGGGTTGGGCAGAGAGAGAGAGAGAGAGAGAGAGAGAGAGAGCAGCCGGCCTAAAGTTAAGAGATGTTGGTTTCTTTTGCTAGGTATTTCGACTCCGTGGACATCTGCAAGCTCCATTCAGACTGGCACGAGGTGCGGGTGCAGGCGGTTTTTCCCAACAAAGCCAGTGGGCCCATCACGGTCACGTCACTGACTGTGCTGGAGCGAGCAACTTTGGAGTTTGCCCTTTTCCAGGAAGGCAGCAGGTGAGGGGGAAGATCAAGCCAATTGGGTGACGAACTGAGGCTTGTAGCACTTCCGGACGGTTCTATGTTCAGCCATGGTGGTTTGTGAATCCAAGCTTTGATATGTTTCACTCCAGGAAAAGGCTGCCTGTCATCTTCATGGATCAGGGTTTATGCCCTTCATCCCATTCTCCTAAACCAGAGGGTTTCTCCAATCTTGGCAAATTTAAGACTTGTGGACTTCAACTCCCAGAATTCCTGAGCTAACATGGCTGGAGGGGCAATTCTGGGCATTGAAGTCCACAAGTCTTAAAGCTGTAAAATTTGAAGACCCCTGATTTATGGTATCAATCCTCTTGGTTTGATGAGCTCGTTTTTCTTGTCCTACTGCACCCCAATCCAGCAGATGGTAGAGGGAGATCATGTTCATCGCAGGTGAACTGGATAGTAGCTTTGGAGTCTACTTCATAAAGACCTAGAAAGTTGCCTTGAATCCAGGGTCAAGCATACTGTCAGGTTTCCAAGTGATGAAATCCATTCCAAAAAAAAAAAAACCAGCAAAGTCCATCTTCCATAATAATTTATTTTATTTAGAATAGCATCAAATTGGCAAAGTCTGTTGTAATTCCGGATCTGCCATAACCTGGAATTACACCACATAATATTGGGAGTTAGAAACAATCTCTAAAAGTCACATTCTCCAATAGAAGTAAATCTATGTTGCCTGGTGTCATCAAACTCCACCTCCAGGTCTCAGTAAGGTCAGCTTTCATTCCCACGGGAAGAAACACCACCTGGCCTAAACAATCCCCTCTATCTCCACTCCTCCCACCTTAGGAATGTGGCAAGCCCGAAACCCTTCCCTCCAATATCAGCAAAGAGAAAGAAAGAAAAGGAATAAATAAAAAGGCTAAATAAAATGGCTATACATATGTCAATTTCAGGCTGGACACATACAGCCCATCACACCTCGTGTGATCAGCTGTATCTGTCCCGGGTTTCAAGCTGGTTGCTGACTGGGGAACTTGACCAGGTTGGGAAACCATTATTTTGAGGATGTTGCCAGTAGAACTGGTCCCCAGTCAGCAGCCAGCTGACCACTTTAGGTGTGATGGGTTGTGTGCTTGACCTTGGGTTCTATGTCTTGATGAAGTAGAGACCAAAGCTGCTATTACATTCACCTGCAATGGTAATTTGCTGGATTCTGGGAGTTGAAGTCCACCTGCTGGATTCTGGGAGTTGACGTCCACCTGTCTTAAAACTGCCAAGGTTGAGGAACCATAATCCTGAGGATTTTGCACGAACCGGTTTCCAGTTCTATCTATCCTTTAGATTACGGTTTCTCAACCTTGGCGGCGTTAAGACAGGTGAACTTCAACTCTCAGAATTCACCGGCTAGCATTTCTGGCTGGGGAATTCTGGGAGTTGAAGTCCACCCCTCTTAAAGTTGCCGCGATTGGGGACCCTGCTCTAAATGGACAAGAAGCGCTCTGAGCTACAGCCCCTTCCCTCTCGTCCTTTCTCAGACGCTCGGACACTGTGGACAGCCACCTCCTTGACCTCTGCATCATGGTGTTCCGGGCCACCTTCATCAATGGGAGCAAGCTCAGCCTAGGGCGCCTGATGGCCCACAGCAAGCGAGCAGTCAAGAAATTTGTCAACTGTGACATCATGCTGGAGCCGGGCGAGTACGCCGTGGTGTGCTGTGCCTTCAACCACTGGACTGCCCCAGTGCCGGGGACCTCAGGCCCAGGTGAGAGCAATGGGTGGCTTGCTTGGAGGGTAGGACTGAGAGGGGGTAGAAAGTCGCCAGCGTTTGAAGAAAAGGGCTCTTGAAGAGCCACAGTGGTGCAGTGGTGAGAGTGCAGTACTGCAGGCTAACTCACTACTCACTGTGAGGGGTTCGATCCTGACTGGCTCAAGGTCGACTCAGCCTTGGTGAGCCACACTGGTGTGGTGGTTAGAGTGCAGTACTGCAGGCTACTTCTGCTGCCTAACGGCTGCTTGCAGTTTGGCAGTTCGAATCTCACCAGGCTCAAGGTTGACTCTGCCTTCCATCCTTCCAAGGTGGGTAAAATGAGGAGCCAGATTGTTGGGGGCAGGAGGCTGACTCTGTAAACTGCTTAGAGAGGGCTGGAAAGCACTATGAAACAGTATATGTCTAAGGGCTATTGCTATTGCTCTTCCTTTTCTCCTTCCTTCCTTCCTTCCTTCCTTCCTTCCTTCCTTCCTTCCTTCCTTCCATCCATCCATCCATCCATCCATCCATCCATCCATCCATGGTGCACAGTGGTTAGAGTGCAGTACTGCAGGCTACTTCTGCTGACTGCCGGCTGCCTGCAATTTGGCAGTTCAAATCTCACCAGCTCACGGTTGACTCAGCCTCTTCCATCTTTCCGAGGTGGATAAAATAAGGACCCAGATTGTTGGGGGCAACAGGCTGACTCTGTAAACTGCTTAGAGGGGGACGTAAAGCACTGAGAAGCGCTATATAAGTCTAAGTGCTATTGCTTTTAATTGCTTTTCAAGGACTCTCCAGAAGTCGGTGTGGAAGTGTTGGCTGTTGAACTGCAGCTGGGGAGTCCAAGGCTCAGTGATTCCATCAGCCCCAGACCCCCCAAGGGGTCTCCTTTGAATGAGATCTTTGATAGAAGAGAATTTTTGTAGCTCAGGGTTGAACTGTGGGGTCCTCGGCGCACTCTGAGCTTGGTGGTTTTCTTGCAGACATTTCATTACCAAACTAAGTAACATCAGCAGTGCTAGAAGGGAGTGGGGTGGGAGGGAGGAAGAGGAGGAGGAGGAGGAATCATCCTTGGTGCTCTCTGACCTTGATGGTTTTCTGGCAGACGTTTCATTACCAAACTAGGTTAACATCATCAGTGCAGGGCTAAGCAAATGAGATTATTTTCTCAGTGGAGTTGTTCCGTGTGGGAACAACAGTTTTGCACCTGGAGGCAAAGCAAGACAAAAAAAACTGACAAATATATCTTAATGCAGGGGTGTCCAACCTTGGCAACTTTAAGACTTGTGGACTTCAACTCTCAGAATTCCTCAGCCAGCTGTGCTGGCTGAGGAATTCTGGGAGTTGAAGTCCACAAGTCTTAAAGTTGCCAAGGTTGGACACCCCTGTCTTAATGCTCTCCTTCTCTCCTTAATTCTCCCTTGACATTTGCTCTCTTCAGTGAAAAAAGGAACTTCCACCAAATAGTCAATTGAATCATTCGGTGTTTTACGTTTTCCTGGAAGAAGTTAACGGAAGTTCCCAAGGGCTGGGCAGAGGATTCTTCAGACAGGGATGGCCTTTGGATCCTACTCCCTTCTGGCTCTCCCTGGAGACTGGAGTGGGGAGGTCTGACCCTACTGTTAAGGTAGTTGTAGGGTTTGCCATGCAGGAAGGTGTCAAGCTTGAGGGCACCGTCTCTGACAACGGTCCCGTCTCCGTATTTTTCCATCTTTCAAAGGCTCCAGCCCTACATCGAGCAGCGAGTGCCCACCCGCCGAGATCTCCAGCTACATCTTGGCCATCTACGGTTCCCGCCTCGTGATGGTAGAACAGATTGAGGCCCAATCGACCACGTTGGCCGATGCCATCATTCTCCTCACGGAGAACAAGGGCGAGCGGCATGAGGTGGGTGCTGGTAGCCGTCATCCTCTTTAGTCTCTTCAAGAGGTTTGGGTTTGGCGGTACTGTTTATTGACATTAAAATGATTAGAAAAGGAATTAAAAAAAATATATTTCAGTTCTCTGATTTTGGGATCATTGGGTAACCTGTTGATCAATCCACCCACCGAATCATAACTTCATCAAGGATGTCCAGCCGTGGCAACTTGAAGACCCGTGGACTTCAAATCCCTAGAATGTCACAAGCAGGTTCTTCGTTTGAAGCAGGGCTGTCCGACCTTGGTGACTTTAAGACTTGTGGACTTCAATCCCCAGAATTCCCCAGCTGTGCTGAAAGAAAGCTGTGCTGGCTGGGGAATTCTGGGAGTTGAAGTCCACAAGTCTTAAAGATCCCAAGGTTGGACGCTCCTGGCTTAGTGTGATGAGATCAGAGGTGGCAGGTTCTGACCGGTTCTGGAGAACCAGTAGCGGAATTTTTGAGTAGTTCAGAGAACTGGCAAATCCCATCTCTGACTGGCCCCACCCCCATCTATTCTCCGCCTCCCGAGTCCCGGCTGATTGGCTGGGTTTTCTTCTGTTGTCCTGCACAGGAGAACAAAACTGGAAAGCAGGTTAGTTGGGTGGGGAGGGAATGGGGATTTTGCAGTAACCTTCCCCTGGAGTTGGGTGGAAATGGGGATTTTACAATATTCTTCTCCTGCCAGGCCCATTAAGCCATGCCCACCAAGCCATGCCCACCAAGCCATGCCACGCCCACAGAACCGGAAGTAAAAAAAATTGACTCCCACCACTGGATGAGATGTGAATTTTATCCCAACCTTCAGCCTGTTGACGCATGACTCCTTCAGAGAAATAGGCTGGTTGTTTTTTTTTCTTTCTGGAACAGGGGCGTGAAGGGATGACCTGCTACTACCTGACCCACGGCTGGGCCGGTCTCATCGTCGTGGTGGAGAACCGGCACCCCAAGTCCTATCTCCACGTCCAGTGTGATTGCACAGATAGCTTCAATGTTGTGTCCACTCGGGGCAGCTTGAAGACACAGGACAGCGTGCCACCTCTGCACAGGTGAGAGCCCAGAAATGCAAAATAGCATTGCAGGTAAGGGTGGTCCAATGTGCATTCAAAGGCTGAAGCTAAGGAGAAGTAAGATCCCTAATCAGCCCTTGAGATAAATAATAGATAAATGATAGATAGATAGATAGATAGATAGATAGATAGATAGATAGATATAGAATAGATAGAATAGATAGATAAATTGATTGGTAGATAAATTGATTATAGATGATAGATAGATAGATAGATAGATAGATAGATAGATAGATAGATAGATAAATTGATTGGTAGATACATTGATTGATTATAGATGATAGATAGATGATAGATGTTAGATAGATAGATAGATAAATTGATTGGTAGATACATTGATTGATTATAGATGATAGATAGATGATAGATGTTAGATGGATAGATAAATTGATTATAGATGATAGATAGAATGATAGATGAGATAGATAGATGGATAGATAGATAGATAGATAGATAGATAGATAGATAGATAGATAGATTAGATAGATGAGAGAGAGAGAGAAAGAGAGAGAGAGATTTTGGGGTCTCTTGTGTATGTGTGTCAGCCTGCAAATCAGTGACTGGACTAGTCCCTGTGGTTTCCTTGGCAAGGTTTTTCAGAAATGTTCTGCCATTGCCTATTTCTTAGAGTTGAGAGACAGTGACAGGCCCAAAGCCGGTCACTTAAGCTGGCTTTGTGCTTAAGGCAGGACTGGAGCTCACAGTCTCCCAGTTTTTAGCCCGGTGTCTTAACCACTAGTCCAACTGACTCTTCATTTATTACATATTATTCCTGGCAGTTTTCGTGGCAAGGTTTTTCAGAAGTAGTATGCCATTGTCCTAAGACCGAGAGGGAAGTGACTGGCCCTCAGTCACCCAGCTAACTAGAAAAATCCTGGCGGTGCAGTGGTTAGAGTGCAGCAATGCAGGCAAACTCTGCCCACTGCCAGGAGTTTGATCCTGACGGGGCTCAAGGTTGACTTCCATCCTTCCGAGGTTTTTGTCTGGTGCCTTAACCACAAACCAGGCGGGTTCTGAAACTTCATGTGAATCCCTGCCCTATTGAATGAATAGAATAGAATTCTTTATTGGCCAAGTGTGACTGGACACACAAGGAATGTGTCTTGGTGCAAATGCTCTCAGTGTACATAAAAGAAAAGATACATTCGTCAAGAATCATCAGGTACAACACTTAATGATAGTTATAGGGTACAATAGAGTAGAGTAGAGTAGAGTAGAGTAGAATAAGAAGAAGAATAGAATAGAATAGAATAGAATAGAATAGAATAGAATAGAATAGAATAGAATAGAATAGAATTCTTTATTGGCCATGTGTGATTGGGCACACAAGAATTTGTCTTGTGCAAATGCTCTCAGTGTACATAAAAGAAAAGATACATTCGTCAAGAATCATCAGGTACAACACTTAATGATAGTTATAGGTACAATAGAGTAGAGTAGAGTAGAGTAGAATAGAATAGAATAGAATAGAATTGAATTGAATTGAATTGAATAAGAATTAAGAATAAGAATTAGAATTAGAATTAGAATTAGAATTAGAATTAGAATTAGAATTATTAGAATTAGAATAGAATAGAATTTCCCAAAGGTGCTTTTTCAAGAGGCAACTGGACTTTCTGGTTTTTCTTTGAAGATGTTTCGCTTCTCATCCAAGAAGCTTCTTTAGTTCTAGTTCTATTCATTTTAATTTTACTAGAAGTGAAGAAGCTTCTTGGTTGAGAAGCGAAACATCTTCAAAGAAAAAAAACAGAAAGTCCAATTGTCTCTTGAAAAAAAAGCACCTTTGGGACTTCTCCCATAATAAGAGCGTGGAAGAGGAAGGAACAAGAAAAGAATGGATTCTTAGCTTCCCAAGAGTTTGACCTCGGTTTCCTGGGCACCGGTTACTTACTGCCAGAAAAATTTAAGAACACCCCATTGGCTCTGTGCAGGACTAGAACTCACAGTCTACTGGTCTGATGCCACTACAGTGCACCAAACTGGCTCTCTTTGATGGTTTAGAGTGAGCTTAATCCCTGTGTTCTCATCTCGTTTTAGATGAGAACGTCCCCATTTTGCACCATTTAGCGATTCTGTAAGATATCGGCTGAAACTTTCTTTCTTTTTTGGCGTGGATTTTAATGATTCTTCAGACTCAAGAAACACTCTCACCTCCCTCTCCCACCCTTCTTTCCTCCCTCTTCCCTTTTCTCTATTTTGGTTCTTCTCCTCCTTCAGGCAGGTCCTGGTGATTTTATCCCAACTGGAAGGAAACGCCGGATTCTCCATCACGCACCGCCTGGCCCACCGCAAGGCCACCCAGGCGTTCCTGAACGACTGGATGTCCACCAAGGGGACGCACAACCCCCTGCTCACCCCGAGGTGGCGGGACTTCACGGGCCCCGGCCGCTATGACAAAGGGCCCCCCTGCCCCCTCTTCTGCTTCTGCCTTCTTCTAGCCCCGCCTGTCTCGCGCATTTCCCCAGCCATCCGTGCAGAGCCCGTCAGGATTAAGGAGGACCGACGAGTCGCGGGTTTCAAACGAAGCACCTCGTCTCCCGTTCTCTAGGGTTAGGCCGGGAGCTGCTCAGGTTCCCCTCCCCCTTCTCTCCTTCCCCCGCCCTCCCTTTTCCCACAGAAGATGCACTTTATCCAAAGCTGCGGTCAGGATAGGAGAGCAAGGAAAAAAAAAATTAGAGCTGGGGGGAAGGATATGCCCCTCGTGGGCTTCCAGCCCTACCGAACGGCCTGAGCGCTGCCAGCGGCACGGCCCATGGGGACGCGGTCCTTCCCTCAGCCACCAGATATCCTACGGCTGCAACAATATATCTCTGGCGAATGTGTCTGTCTGTCTGTCTGCCTTCCCTCGCGGTTCCTGGTGTCAGCAGCTGAGGAGGGGGTCGGACATTAGAGAGGGTCCTTGGCTCCCCTGAGGGGGAAGGAGGTAGGTTTCGTCTCCCTTCTGGCACCGGCTATCCAGGCCCAGGAGATTTACGGCAGGGGTGTCCAACCTCGGGGCAACTTTTGATACCTGTGGACTTCGACTCCCAGAATTCCCCAGCCAACTTTACCAGACCTGTGGACTTCAGCTCAATTCAAGGAAGCCATGCTGGCTGGGGAATTCTGGGAGTTGAAGTCCACCGGTCTTAAAAGTAGCCAAGGTCAGACACCCCTGATTTCCAGAGAGAGAGAGGGAGCCTGCAAATCCACCTGGGTAGACCTAGGCCTGCAGTGAGCGGCCTAAGGTGAGCGGCGTTTCACACTAGCCTCCCCCCCCGCCCAAAGCAGGTTGCACAGGATGCAGCAGCCACCTCCCAATGCAACACGTGCAAGAAGCAGCTGTGGTGCAGAGTGTGGTGCTTTTCCTGGAGGGACTCGTTGCTGCAACCCAACGGAGCCCTCCTGAGGACACGGAGCTGGGGGGTGTCTTTGATTTGGCACCTGCCCCTGGTTCCCTCCTCCTGACCACCCACTCCTACCTGGGGCTGGGCGAGGAACAAAGGCCCACGCCTCCGTTTCGGTGGACGGCCAGCTAATGCTTTATCCGCCTGGGAAGAGCAAAAGGTCTTAATTTGTCTTTGTGTTGTCGTGTCCTTGTCGGTGTCCTCTAGGGCAGGGGTCTCCAAGCTTGGCCACTTTTAAGACTCGTGGACTTCAACTCCCAGAGTTCCTCAGCCAGCAACGCTTCCTTGAATTGAGCTGAAGTCCACAGGTCTAAAAGGTTGACTGGGGAATTCTGGGAGTCAAGGTCTATAGTCGAAGTTAAAGTGGCCAAGATTTGAACACCCCCCTGCCATAAATCTCCTGGGCCTGGACAATCGAGCTGAAGTCCACAGGTCTAAAGGTTGGCTGGGGAACTCTGGGAGTTGAAGTCCATGAATCTTAAAGTTGCCAAGCTTGAAGACCGCTGCCCTAGAGAGGTGAAGCCCGTGTGCGTTTGTTGGGTTGCAAGGTCCTTGCGTTGCAGCTGGGGGCCGAAGCAGAGGAAGTGAATGCACGGGACCTCGGCCCTTAGAAAGAGTTGGGAGTCCCATTTCCTTGTGCAAGTTCTCTAGCTGTTCAATGAGGGAGGGGAGCACACGCCCCCATGTCTGTTTTTTGGGCCCTTCCCCACCCCCACCCCACAAGAAAGATAAGCCAGAAATCAGACATGGGAGGAGAGGGAAACAGGCTAGTGGAGTCCCTCTGCCTTCCGTGCTGCAGGGTTTAGCTCTACCTGGAAAGTTGACAGGTGGACTCACCTGAAGACAATGGAGTGAGTTTAGCACTTTTTACCTTCTGCCGTTGGATGCTCAGCCTCCCATAGAGGCCTTGAGAAGCCACCAGTAGAAGATTCTTCCATCTTCCCATGAAGGCCAGCTGAATTCCTGCAGGGAGATGGTGGGCCTCTAATGGTCAGAAGGTGGGCAAGATGGTCAGAAGGAGGACAAAGCTGAGCCTCGTGAAGATCTGTGGAGTTCAGACTCGGGGACAGGGTATAATCCAGGGCAGGGTTGGTTTCTAGTGAAACAGGATGGGTTCAAGCCAGGGAAGCAGGGATAGAGTTCTTCTCGCCAGCCCTCTTGATCTCGAGAGAAGGTTGGAGGAAGTGTGGACTCAAGAACGCTGAGGCGTCAGCAGGAGCAGATGTTCCTCTGCAGGAGCAGATGTTCCTCTTCACAACCTGAACTCCATGGTCTCCTGTCCAGCTCACTGATTTCTGCCCTCGTGCTGATGAAGGCATCTAGAGAAGGTTCGTCTCAAATCTGCTGCAGATAGAGCCCCTTTCCTCTTCCCCAGCCTCTTGTCTAGGCAGTAGATGCCGTAGGGATGGCAGTAGATGCTGGGACTGGGAGAAGGGGCGGACTTGTGCCCTTTGCTTGAAATTTGAGGGGGGCAGGGGGCTTCCCAGTGGGGCTGGGAGTAGGGGACAATTTGGCCAGCTTGCTTGACATGTCTCCTCCAGAGATTAGTTGGTGTTTAGCAAGACCAAAGGGAAGTGAGATGGTCAACATTTGGCCATAGTTGGCTTAACAAGTCATCCGGAGACATAAGCAGTGGCTGAATCTTCTCCGGAGTCCTTGGTCTACCAACTGGTGGCACAACAACAATCATGGGTCTTGACTGTTGGACTCTCCTGCAGAATAAGCACTGGACCATGCAAAAAAAAAAAATTTTTTTAGCTCTGCGGGCTGATCACAAATGGGACAGAGCCATAGAGAGAGCATTAACTCAGGCCAGTCAGAGAAAAGGACAAAGGCAAAAGCATCTAGGTATCCCTAAAGAAAGTTGTGTACCTGCTCCTGCGTAAAGGCAGCCGCTGGAAATTAGGAACTGGAGATGTTTCTCCTGCGCCACGAAATGTCATCCTTCCAGTGTCCAGTGGATAGATTCCCCAGTTGATCATAGAATCCTGCATTCTGTAGAATTGGAGCGGTTCTCTGGTCCTCACCCCACTCCACCCCAAAGAAAATTGGTGGAGAGGGCAGCTTTTGCTCACCCAGATGACAAAAGATGTGGACAAACTTCTAGAACGGAGGTCTCCAAACTTGGCAACTTTTAAGACTTGTGGACTTCAACTCCCAGCTGGAGAATCCTGGAAGTTGAAGCCCACAAGTCTTAAAAGTTGCCAAGTTTGGAGACCTCCGTTCTAGAGCAAAGTTGACAGCTCTGTGTTCAGAAAAGCCAACATTTCAGTCTCCTAGCACTTGCTTTCGGGAAAATGGTAGTGGCCTTTAGTGGCAAGTGGCCCCGGGCTGGGAGGTGCATTGAGAATGGGCGGCATGGGGTGAGGTTAGGAAGATCTTTACAAGAAATCTGACCAGCTGGTTTTGTTCACCTGTCCACCCAAAGGCCAGCAACTCAATCCTTCCAAAGTGTTGATACCCCCTTCTGACGTCGAGAGTTGGTTGAACTGAAGTTTTCCTGGCTGCAGGAAGGATTTGGGATTATGATTCTCTTCTCTCTCTCTCTTCGTGGAGAGCTCAAGGCAGCCTCCATGTGTTTTAATAGCCATTCTTCTTCCCCGGAGAACCTTGAGCACGTTTGGGTGATGGGTAGGAATGTTTAGCAATTAACGCTGATGTCAAAGCAGATTTGTTTGCAAATACACCATTAAACTCTCAGGAGGAGGGGAGCGAGAAGGGCTTTGACGTGTAGGAAGTGGCATCAGCATCGCATGGAAACCTCCAGAAGGACAGGGTATGCCTGAACTGAAGGCTAAAATGGCATTGCCAGGACTTGGGGAATGAAGCAGCAATGCCAATCTTTTACTATACTTCCTACCTGTAACATTTATTCCTCACCCATATTCAGGTAGCAGCGGAAAGGAAGCTTAATTTCATCTCCCTGTTTGTTTGTTTCTTCTGCTCCTTTGCCCTCTTCACTTGTTGGCTCCCAAGTCAGCTTCCATCCTGCCTCTGCTTTTCATTGTTCTGGGCCACAGGAATGGCCCATTTATCCGTTTGGGTTCCGTCCGAAAATTTTCGTCGGCCATTTCCGCTTTCTTAAGCCTTTTTTCTTTCGTGTCTAATGTACGTGTGTGTCTTTTCGGTTCACTCTCGCTGAGCTGTGAATAATTTTTAATCATGTAAATATTGTGCACCTCTTAAGAAAAAGCATAGGATATTTTATCAATTGTAAATCAAATCTGTAATCAGCTCCCTGTATAATATGAATTATCCCATGAGTGGTTTTCAAGCTCAGGTTCCAAAGGACCAAATAAGAATTAAAACGTTGGTTTTTTTTTAAAAAAAAAATGTTTGCCTTTCTCGATATGTTTTGGGGAGGATGCAGATGTTGAAAGAGTGAAAAGGGTGCATTTAATTTTTCTCCACTGGGGTGTTGGGAGAAGTGTAATTACAATTTCCATCCCTTTAATCAGCACAGCCAAGAACATTTCTCAATCTTGCCGACTTTACACTATGTGGGCTTCAATTCCCAGAATTCCCCTGCCAGCCAGAATTCTGGGAGTTGAAGTCCCCACTTCTTAAATTTGCCAAGTTTAGAAAACATAGCATTGGTTTCACCCAACACATTTAGAAGGCTACAGAGCTGAATTTACTCAGTATAGTAAACTTGGCTAAAACACGAGAAGTATGTGGTGTAAGCATATTTAATAATTCAGCTGGTCCCGTCATTTTATGTGTAACTAATGTCCCTTATTTGAACACAAAATGTGGCCAGCAGTCATTCTAGGTTTAGCAAGTTGGATAATTCAGTATTTTTAGTTCTCCCATCAATATTTTGTGTTATGTGCAAAAGTGGAGATAACTCAAGAGTTCTCAACTGTCTGTATTGCCTGCTCTACTCCAGAGTAAATGGAACTGGGAAAAGGAGACTTTAAAAGACCATATACTAGAGTTTTAACACATCAGAAGCATTTCACTATTCAGGGTGTGGGTGGGTGTGATACTTGAGTTGGCTACAATCATGCCCTTTGACAGGGAAAAAATGAGACATAAGTGTGTGTGTGTGGGGGGGGAAATCTGATACATTAGATACATAAAACATGTACAGTATTTAGGTACAACATGCATTTTGTAAATTAGACTTCGCTCAGTTGAGCTGCCGGGCCATAAGTAGGTTGACTGAACACTCACCAACAGCAGAGGGCAGCAAAGTCCAAAGATCAGCATTAGCTGTTCCTCCCTAACCACAATCACCCATAAGATCAGAAGATGACATGGTTGGAAGGTAGAATAACAAGAGTTGGAAGGGACCTTGGAGGTCTTCTAGCCCAACCCCTTGCTCAAGCGGGAGAAGCCATTGGGGGAACTGCCAACCCTTAGAGTGACTCCCATTTGATAACACTAATTGCAATCAATGGAGTTCATCTATCAATTTCCATCTCGTGGTTGTTCTCTGCAACCCAATGAAACACCCTGTAGATATCATCAGAGGTCTAACACCATTAATTGCTGCTCTGGTCCATAGTTACGTGGACACCAGCCTTCCTCCACCTGGTGTCTACTTTCTTCAGATCTGTCAGACTTCACCCATCTCCCCAGGTTGCACACTCAAAGGTCAACAGGAAACAATCAGGCTCATTTAAAATGGAAACTTCATCACCATGTGTGAATTCATCTTGGGTGGAGATACTTGCAGGTGCTGCCCTTAGATCGGAGAGCAAATGGACACTGGGCCTTGTCTGCAGGGGCTTCTGAGGCTCAAAACATCCATCTCCTAAAATAAGACCTCCAGGTCCCTTCCAACTCTGTTATTCTCCTATCTTGGCCATTAAGACTGCTCAAAGGAAGCATTGATATGACCAGGTGTCAGATGATGTGTTTAAACTATTCAGGTTGGCTTACTCCAGTACAGTGATGGGATTCAAAAAAAATTACTACCTGTTCTGTGGGTGTGGCTTGGTGGGCATGACAGGGAAAGGATACTGTAAAATCTCCATTTCCTCCCCACTCCTGGGGGAAGGTTACTGCAAAATCCCCATTCCCTCCCCACCCCACTAACCTGCTTTCCAGCTCCGTTCTCCTGTGCAGGGCAACGAAAGAAGACCCAGTCATTAGCTGGGACTTGGGAGGTGGAGAATAGATGGGGACGGGGCCAGTCAGAGGTGGGATTTGCCGGTTCTCCAAACTACTCACAATTTCCGCTACTGGTTCTCCAGAACTGGTCAGAACCTGCAGAATACCATCTCTAACCATAAACTTAGCGAAGTTAAGTTGTGATCTCCATTATGTGTTTGTGAACTGATGCATCTGAAACCAGCCAAAAGCTGTTTGTCAAGCAACAAGCAGAGACAATCAACCACATGAATTAGGAGAGGCGTGCGCAGGTCTCAAGAAATCCTTTTCCCTGTTCATAATTAAGTATTGGGGAAGGATACTGCAAAATCCCCATTCCCTCCCCACCCCTTTAACCTGCTTTCCAGCTCCTTTCTCCTGTGCAGGGCAACCAAAGAAGAGCCAGCCAATCAGCTGGGACTCAGGAGGCGGAGAATAGATGGGGGCAGGGCCAGTCAGAGGTAGGATTGGACGGTTCTCCGAACGACTCAGAATTTTCTGTACTGGTTCTCTGGAACTGGTCAGAATCGGCTGAATACCACCTCTGCTCCAGTATTACGTCATTTTGTAAGCCCTTTAAAGCATTTGAATCATTTTGGAAATCGGTTTTCCTGAATTTGCTCAGTAAATCGGTTGCAACTTCAGCAAACCTATCTTCCTTATTCTGGTTTTCCGTTACTTCAGAGGCCTCCTATAACCGCAGAACCAAAATCAGGGTTAATTTGCCATCTTTAATACAGGTAGTTCTCAACTTACAACAGTTCGTTTAGTGACCGTTTGAAGTTACAACAGCAACAGAAAAAAAAGTGACTTATGACTGTTTTTCACACTTACAACCATTGCAGCATCCTCGTGATCGCGTGATCAAAATTCAGGTGTTATGCAGCTGGCTTGCAATGTCCTGGGATCATGTGTTCTGCAACAAGCAGAATTGGAACAGAAAAGCCAGATTCCCTTAACAACCATGTGACTAACTTTAACTGCAGCGATTCACTTAACAGTGGCAAGAAAGGTCGTAAAATGGCGCAAAACTCACTTACTGCTGTCTTACTCACAGCTGTCTTGCTTAGCAATGGAAATGTTGATCTCAGCTGTGGTCGCAAAACTACCCGCAATTGGTGTGTGTCGCTTCTTAGCCACTGGATAAATAGATTTGCTCCCTGTTGATGGGGCCCCTAACCAGGTCTTTCCATGTTGTACAGATTGCTACTATAACCGATTCCATCCATCTTGCTCCAGCAGTAGAGCCTTTTTCCAGAAAGCTTTCATAATGTGTCCGAAGTAGGATAACTTGAGCCTAGTCATTTGTGTCTTGAGTGAGAATTCTGGATGGCGCTGTTCGATGACCAATCGCTCTAGAAAGAGTGCAGAGAAGAGCAAGAAAGATGATTTAGAGAACTGGAGGCTAAATGAAGAACAGTTGCTGGTACAAGGTACGTTTAGTTCAGAGGTCTCCAAACTTGGCAACTTTAAGACTTGTGGACTTCATAGCATAGCTGGCTGGAGAATTCTGGGAGTTGAAGTCCACAAATCTTAAAGTTGCCAAGTTTTGGGGACCCCTGGTCTAGTTTGATGAAAAGAAGAACTAGGGATGACATGATAGCAGTGTTCTAATGTTTGAGGGGCTGCCCCAGAGAAGAGGGAGTCAAGCTATTCTCCAAAGCACCTGAAGGCAGGACAAGAAGCAACGGATGGAAACTAATCAAGGACAGGAGCAACCTGGAACTAAGCAGAAACTACTTGACATTTTAGAGCAATTAATCAGTGGAACAACTTGCCTCCAGAAGCTGTGAATTCTCCATCACTGGAGGTTTTTAAAGAAGAGACTGGACAACCATTTGTCTGAAATGGTATAGGGTTTCCTGCCTGATCGGGGGGTTGGATAGAAAGCCTCCAAGACCCCTTCCAACTCTTATTCTATTCTAATTTGTCTTCTTGGACGTCCAGGGTACTCTCAGGAGCCTTCACCAACGTCAAAGTTCGAAAGCATCAATACTCTTCCTATTGTTAAAGTTTAATGCTGATACAGTCAAAAGCTATATAGACAACAGTACCAGCAAAAAAAAAAAAAAACATCCATGCAACGTTAAGTCCAACATCAATAATTACAGCCATAATGAATGCCAAGGCACATTCCAGGTAGATACACCATCGACTCTTCCATTCATGCGATTTATCATTATAAGCACATGTATCTGTAAATCTTCAAGCACCACTTTAGCAATAAAAGACTCCGCCTGAACCAGGAAGGCCTCCAAGGTGTTCTTCTATTCTATCCCATTCCAAAATGTTTTACATTTCCTGCATCTAAATATATATATCACCGTTTGGGAAAAATTCTAGTTCAGAATTAGCACTGGCACTCTGAACATGACATTTGGCACTCCTGCACAGGTTGAAAGGGGGGTGCGGAATTAAAATTAGTGGCAGGAAAAGGCATTTTCTTGAGTTTTTCCCCCCTCCCCGCCTGATTGTTGTCTCGTTTGATAAAGAGAAATTGCCCCCAATATTTCCTTCCAAAGGGGAAGCGAATCTGGATGAGTTTCCCCCTGAATGAAAAATGGTGTCCTTGCCTTCTTTAGGGATGAATTGCCCAGAAAGTGGGTGTGAACCTCTCGACTTTTCCAAACTTCTCTCTTCCATATGCAGCCTCTTTGGCTTCCATGCTTCCATTCACCCCAAGGAAAGGAAGAAAAAGGAGGAGGTAAACTTTTATTTTCCCAAAGCACCAGAAAGCAAGACAAGAAACAATGGGTGGAAACTCATCATGGAGAGAAGCAACCTTGGAATTGAGGAGCAACTTCCTAACAGTGAAGACAATTAACCAGTGGGACAACTTGCCTCCAGAAGTTGAGGGTGCTCCATCGCTGGAGGTTTTTAAGAAGAGACTGGACAGCCACATGTCTGAAATGATATAGGATCGCCTGCTTGAGCAGGGGGCTGGACTAGAAGACCTCCAGGGTCCCTGCCAGCTCTATTCTGATTGATTCCTTTCCCTCCTTCAAAACGTTTAAATCAGCCTCTCTCTACCGGTTTGTATGTGCGGCTGGGGCATTGTGGTCTTTCGGCTCTTCAGAACATGCCTTTTTTTTGCTCTCCTTTTCAACAGGGAAAACTCAGTTTGCTTTCCAGTTCAATTTTGTTAATTTTTTTTTTAATTTCGCAGGCCAGCTTGGGTTCTAAAGTTCTGATTCATTCCCCCAAGGCCTTCTCTCCATGTCCCTCTGCCCGCCGCGATCCATCAGATGTGGTTTTGTTAAAGTGAGTGAGTTTGTGGCAGATGGACGCAACCACCCTGAGGTCCCCCCAGAGGAAAATGGGGGGGGGGGGATCAGAGAGAGAGATCCTGTATCCCCAATTATTTCCGATTGTCCCAAGGTGGGAGGGAGCTGGCCAGATTGCTTGTGAGTTGTCTGGTGTGTGTGTGTGTGTCCTCCCCCACCCTACTCCTATCTGATCAGAGACCACAGCCCCTCTGCCCGCGCCGAACCTCCTTTCCTGCCCCGGGTGGGACACTGAGCAAGACCAGTTCGGTGTGGCAGAAGGAGAAAAATTTCTGTCTGTCTCAGAGCAACTTGTAATAGATTTTCTGGGCAAAACAGTCTTGTGTGCAGGAGGGCCTTGTCAAAAGCCATCAGCATCAGCTGCAGAGGAACAGATGGAGAGGACTGGGAAAGGGGGGGGAGGTGAGAAGACTTGGGGAATGGCTTTGCAGAAACTGCATTGTTTCGAGGGGGGGGGGCATGCCTGAGTCCGGCATCTCGAAGTTTGTCGTCTGCAGAAAGAGGGAAGGAAACTCCGTGGCACACGATGCCCTCTCTTAAGGCATCCTGTGCTGCGATGTTGTATTGTCCCCTTTTTGCACAAGGGGTGAATGGATTTCAGCCCCCATATGGCTCAGTGAGCTTGTCGATCAGAAAGGTCGGCAGTTAGGCGGTTCGAATCCACGGCGCTGCGTAACGGAGTGAGCTCCCGTGACTTGCCCCAGCTTCTGCCAACCTAGTGATTCGAAAGCATGTAAGAAATGCAAGTAGAAAAATAGGGACCCCTTTGGTGGGAAGGTAACAGTGTTCCGTGCGCCTTCGGTGTTTAGTCATGCCGGCCATATGAGCACGGAGACGTCTTCGGACAGCGCTGGCTCTTCTTCGGCTTTTGTAACAGAGATGAGTGCCACCCCCTAGAGCTGGAAACGATTAGCACGGATATGTAAGGGGAACCTTTACCTTAACATTCATGCACCCAGGAATATACGTGTAATGCATGTATGTGTGAAAAGTTTTCCTGGGATTTATTTATTTTAAATATTTATGTTCCACCTTTATTTTTTTATAAACAATTGTTGGTGGTGAACATACCTACTGCTCCTTCCTCCTCTTGTTTTCCCCACAACAACAACCCTGTGAGGTGAGTTGGGATGAGAGACAGAGATTGGCCCAAAGTCAGCCCAAAGTTGACTTTCAGGGCTAAGGTAGAACTAGAACTCACCATCTCCTGGTGATTGTCTGAAAGTCACCCAGCCGGTTTTTATAGCTAAGTTTATAGCTAAAACTCACCAACTCCTGGTGATTGGCCCAAAGTCACCCAGCCAGTTTTTATAGCTAAGGCAGAACTAGAACTCACCATCTCCTGGTGATTGGCACAAAGTCACCGAGTCTGCTTTCATGCCTAAGGGAGAACTAGAACTCCCAGCCTCCTGTTTTCAAGTCTGGTGCCTTAACCACGAGTCCAAACTGGTTCTCCACTGTACTTACAGCTTCTCCGTCTTTATTAGAACTTTTGATTCAAACTTGTGGTCTCTGATTCACCAGCTCGTCAGCGAATTCTTCTCTCTCGGTGTCTCTCCCCCGCCCAAATCTATTGTGTGTTTGGATTAAGCAGCGCCCGTGTGTGCAGGGGAAGACTTAGATCAGCTATTGGGGGTCCATGTTGTGTTCTCACCCATCACAAGCCTTGTCCTGGTGTCCTTCAGTCTCCTCTCTCTCTCTCTCTCTCCTGCAATCCCACACAGCATCATAGCTGGAGATCTGGCACATTTTGACCCCTTCCTGAATTTGGGGGGGGGGGGCAGAGCAGGGAGAAGCATGAACCGAGTTTTCCCTTTTTCAGCCTGGTGAATATTTGATGTCTCCCAAAGGGCAGATAGAACATATTGTGCATTTTACAGCACAAATCTCCGCCTGAAGACAACAGCAGTTGCCAAAGAACCAAGCAGCTTTTTATCCTGGGGAGAAGGCAGAGAGGCTGGGTTGGGAGGAAAGATAAATCATCCCCTGGCTGATGGAAACCAAATAAATGCCGCCTTTATTCCAGGCGCAACAAGTGATTGCTTAACTCGCTGGAGTAACTGACAGCCAGATGCAAGGATGGCTTGCAAAAGGGACTGGATCTTATTTACGTGTATTTATTTATTGGTTATCCTGCCTTTATTATTATGTTTTACAAACAACACAAGGTGGCGGATAGAGCAAATCCTCCTTCCTTCTCCCTGTTTTCCCCATAACAACAACCCTGTGAGGTAGGTTGGCTGAGACAGAAAGTCACCAAGCTAGCTTTCATAGTTAAGGTGGGACTAGAACTCCCAGTTTCCTGGTCCAAAGTCACCCAGCTGGCTTTCATAGCTAAAGTTCCTTTCCTTTCCTTTCCTTTCCTTTCCTTTCCTTTCCTTTCCTTTCCTTTCCTTTCCTTTCCTTTCCTTTCCTTTCCTTTCCTTTCCTTTCCTTTCCTCCTTCCTTCCTTCCTTCCCCCTTTCCTTCCCTCTACTCTCCTCTTTCCTTTACTCCTTCCTTCCCCCTTTTCTTTTCTTTCCTTTCCTTTCTTTTTTTCCCTTTCCTTTCCTCTCATCTCGTCTCATTTCCATAGATTCTTTGAATATATATGGTTAATTCCTTCCTCCTCCCTCCCTCCTTTCTTTCCTTCCATCCATCCATCCATCCACCCTGAGATCAAGATGTTTGAACAGAACCTCATTTCTAGAGTTACGAAACGCATTCTAACCTATGCTTTGGACTAAGCATTCCTGGTTAACACGGTTATAAATTATTAACTAGACCTATAAACTGTAATGAATCAGATCCACAAATAAAACTCTTAACTCCTTTTGAAGCCGGAAGGCAAGCTCTCAACGCAAAGGAAGCCTTCTCAAGGGGCAGCCCAAATTCATACACTCTCTCTTAAAAGAGCCCAAGAACGGCTTCCCCATTGAAAGGGAAATTCTACATCACCCCTCTTTTATTTTATTTTTTTAAAAAAAACCACGAAGTTCTGCATGTGTCCATTAACCGTTCTTCTTCCAAGTGAAGGACTCAAAACACGATGCGCAGGAAGAAGTTCAGGAACACAAGAGATGCTGAACCCACCTAAGTTTCCCAGCCTGACGGTCTGGTCTCCTTTCGCGTGGCGGCTGGGGCCTTGTGGGTTTTCCCAAGCACCGCCGAGTGGTTTGCCCCCAGGGCCAGCCGGTGTTGGCGGTGGCTCCATCAGCCCTTTTTCAATAATGCAGGCTGCTGCTAATGGCCCTTCAGGGTAAGCACTTTGTGAGCGCCTGCCGAAGTTCTCCACTGTTTCCGCTTTCCCAGAACTTTTAGTTGTGGTGCTTCTTGCAGGATCTCCAGGGAAGGAGCTGAAGTATTTTATTATTATTATTATTTTTCTTTCCTTCTCTCTGTTCTCTTAAATGTTATAAAATGGTCCTACTCCCTCTTTAGTCTCAGATTACGGTGATCTCCGCGTCTGCCCTTTCTGAAAAACTTTTTACCTTTTAAGTCGGGAAAGGACGTCTAGGCTCTGCAGCAGTTTTCACCGGTTCACAAGAATCGGTTGTTAAGTTCCTGAGCAGTTTGGTGAACCGGTTGTTGGAAGAAATCGTTAGGGCAGAGAACCGGATGTTACATTATTCGAATCCCACCACTGCTCTGCACGAATTTTTGTACAGGAAGGTGACCTCAATGATAGGGGTAGTCCTTGACTTACAGCCCCAATCGGGGACAGAATTTCCATTGCCCAGCAAGGCAGTTGTTAATTGAGTTGCGCCCAATGTTTACAACTTTTTGGCCATGGTTGTTAAGCGAATTGCTGTGGTTGTTAAATGAATCACATGGCTATTAAGTGAATCCAGTGTCAACTAAAAAAAATACTCCTTTGGTCTTTTTAGCTGCCAGAAAAAGGGATTGGGGGAAAACATGGCATTCTTGAAATGCCTAGATAATCACCTCGGCAGCCCAAAGTTATCGGAGCATAAGAAGGTTATTGGAGAGCATGATGGATGACTTTTGGAGACTGATGTGTCCTATTGGAGAAGTCACATCCAGGGGGTGGGGGAAAGACCAGGGTCAAAGGGGAAATGTATGATGTGATTTAGTATTGGCTGCACCCAGCCACGCACCAACATGGCCATTTCTAATAAACCAATTTACTTTTTCTGAGATGCGGCTAGAGACTTTTGATTTGAATGAGGGTGGATTTGCGGGAGCCCTGACATCCAGCTTCCCCCATTTGGTTTTGCTTGCTGGAAGATGGCTGGGAAGGTCCCAAATGGTGAACCCATGACTCCGGGAGTGAATGATAAAATCCATCATCGTAAAATACCTTAAACTTTTAAAAAGCTAAGCAGCTTTGGAGGTGGAGGTGGGGATGAAGCCTCTTCTAACTTAAGTTTTTTTTTTTAATGGAATTGCTTTGATTCCTCATTCCACAAAACAGGCTCCAGCAGGGGAAAAGGTAATCAGTTGGTTTAACAATTCTTGTGGAACATGGAAAAGACAGTCCATCAATAGCGAAAGACCATATAAGAGATTCTAACAAGATCTTCTAGACAAGAGTTTTTAAATTAAGCAGAGTACTTCTAGAAAGTAAGAAAGTGCATGGAGCCTCCCATTAGGGAGATGGTGTTTAAGGATAGATAGATAGATAGATAGATAGATAGATAGATAGATAGATAGATAGATAGATAGATAGATAGATAGATAGATAGATAGATAGGCAGATAGGCAGATAGGTAGATAGATAGGCAGATAGATAGGCAGATAGATAGATAGGCAGATAGATAGATAGGCAGATAGACAGATAGGCAGGCAGGAAGGCTGGCAGGGATATATAAATAAATGGTAGATAGATAGATAGATAGATAGATAGATAGATAGATAGATAGATAGATAGATAGATAGATAATGGATAGATAGATAGATAGATAGATAGATAGATAGATAGATAGATAGATAGATAGAGATACTGTAGATAATCTAGATAGATTTAACAGATTAACAGAGTTGGAAGGAACTTTGTAGGTCATCTAGTCCAACCCCCTGCCCAAGCAGGAGACCCTACACCATTTCTGACAGATGGCAGTCCAGTCTCTTCTTGAAAGCTTCCAGGGATGAAGCTCCCACCACTTCCGAAGGCAAAATCTGTTCCATGGGTTGATGGTTCTCACTGTCAGAAAATTTCTCCTTATTTCCAGGTTGAATCTCTCCTTGATCAGCTTCCAACTATTATTCCGTGTCTGGCCTTCAGGTGCTTTGGAAAATAGCTTGACCCCCCCTCTCCTCTCTGTGGCAGCCCCTCAAATATTTAAAGATGCTATCGTGTCTCCCCTGGTCCTTCTCTTCCCTAGACCAGCCATGCCCAGTTCCTGCAACCATTCATTGTATCTAGATAGATAATCTAGATAGAGATGATAGATAGATAGATAGATAGATAGATAGATAGATAGATAGATAGATAGATAGATAGATAGATAATATAGATAGAGATGATAGATAGATAGATAGATAGATAGATAGATAGATAGATAGATGATAGATAGATAGATAGATAGATAGATAGATAGATAGATAGATAGATAGATAGATAAAGATGGGCTGGATGGAGATATGCAACCTCCATGAGGAAAAAGGGATGAAACCTTTTTATAAAATCCAGAACAGCCAGGTTATTATTATTATTATTTATTAAATTTGTTTGCTGCCCATCCTGCCACAAGGCAAGCTAAAGCTTGGAAGCAGCTATGCCAGATCTCCCTAATACACTGGAGTATAAGAAGGAGGGAGGGAGAGATCCAGCACAATTAGACTTGCAAACTCTTTTCTTTATAGTCCATCTTAATTAAAGCAGTTTTCGTTTTCCCGGAGAGTTCATTCCCTGCTCTGATTTACTTGTTGAAATTGATAGATAAGATAGCGCCCAAAATTACATCCCAAGCCACCATGTTTCTAACCAGGGTTTATTGACTTCACCTGCTGGGCTTAGAAAAAAAATCCTGGCTTAAGGAAGTTGGCATCTCAGAAGGAATCCAAAGGAAGAGCAGCAAGGACATTCTGAGGTTCGCCCAGCTTGCTCAAGCACGCTCACTGACTTCTCCCAGAGATGCATTTGGTACCCTCAGCTCAATAGTAGACTTCCTATCCTTTAAGGATGCTGTAGGCAGCATCCCTAATGGATCCCTCGCTGCTCAAATGCCCAGCAGAGAACAAATCTACCGTCGTTCTTTAGACATCGTGCAATGAAAAACGCTGGACCAGCCCAAACTTCACTGCAAAATTTGAGCGTCCCTCACATCTTGGAAGATAAGAGTCTGACCTTCCTTGCTCAGTTATGTCCAAAGTTCAGTCTTCTTTTTCTACCCAATGGCTGGAGGAGCCTCTTGCTTTGGGGTTTTCTGTTTAGTTTAGAAAGCTAAACAAAAAATTTTCTCTTGAAATTTCCGTAGAAATGAAAATTTCTATTCCATTTCTCCCATTCTGCCAATTTAATTTTTGTTAAACAAATTTATATGGTCGCCCAACTCACACACAGATGACTCTGGGCAGTTTACAACATAAAAAACCCCCATCATCATCATCATCATCTTATTTTAAAGACCCCATAATCCCTTACGGGGATGAAGTCTGGGCAACTCAATGGAGCCTCAGTGTTTACTGGCCAGACGCCCTTCCTGTTGCCAATATGGAGATTGTTTCAACAGATACTGTATATTCTCATGGTGCCCAGAGAGAGAAATATCTGCTTCTACCTAGGATCGAACTCACAGCCTCCTGATTGTGAAATGAGCGCTCCACCTCCAGGCCACGGCATCACTCAAAAGAAACCCACAGCATCCCTTCAGGGTTCCAAAGACTCTTTGAAGCAACCCAATTGCCATCTCCCTTCTCCAGAGATGCTCTATGAAAACAGGACTTCCTTGAATTGTTTTGGCCAAATTCAGCAGCCTTAAAAACGATGTAGCTTTGGAACTTGGACTGACCCTCTAGCCCAGTATTCTTCAACCTTAGAAACTTTGAAGATGGGTGTGGACTCCCAGAATTCCCCAGCCAGCACCAAGAAGAGGGAATCAAGCTATTCTCCAAAGCCCCTGAAGGCAGGACAAGAAGCAACGGGTGGAAACTAATCAAGGAGAGAAGCAACTTAGAACTAAGGAGAAACTTCCTGACATTTTAGAGCAGGGGTGTCCAACCTTGGCAACTTTAAGACTTGTGGACTTCAACTCCCAGAGTTCCTCAGCCAGCAAAGCTGGCTGAGGAACTCTGGGAGTTGAAGTCCACAAGTCTTAAAGTTGCCAAGGTTGGACACTCCTGTTTTAGAGCAATTAACCAGTGGAACAACTTGACTTCAGAAGTTGTTTTAAGAAGAGGTTGTCTGAAATGGTAGAGAATCAACTGCTTCAGCAGGGTAGTGTATTAGAAGAGTTCCAAGAGCTCCACCATCGTCCTGCACACTGGATGAGAGACAACCAGTTTTGAGGCTGTTGTGTGGCTTAGTCTTTCATGGAGTTGAAAAAAGTTCTCACATATAATATATAATGGCATACGGTTCCCTTGAGAAGGGGGTTGAACTAGAAGACCTCCAAGGTCCCTTCCAACTCTGTTATTCTGAAGTCCACACATCTTAAATTTGCCAAAGTCGCGAAACACTGCTGTAGCCCCACCAAGAGAAGAAAAAAATAGAGACAGACAACACAATTAAAAGGAGTTCCACATGTGACCCCAGAAAAAGCTGTTCCAAACTCCTAAATCTTCCTAGAGCAGGGGTCTCCAACCTGGGCAACTTTAAGACTTTTGGACTTCAACTCCCAGAATTCTGGGAATTAAAGTCCACAAGTCTTAAAGTTGCCAAGGTTGGAGAGCCCTGGACTAGAGGATCTCTGTGAAAAAGATGCCAAATGGCTCCCTGTCTTCGATCCACTTCTCTTTAGTCTTTTGGTAGAACAGTGATTGCCCTCGGAGGTTATGGGAGCATCATCCCTTGAGACTTTCAAGAAGAGATTGGACTCCCATCTGTCAGAAATGGTGTAGGGTCTCCTGCTTGGGTGGGGTGGTGGTGGTTGGACTAGATGACCTCCAAGGTCCCTTCCGACTCTGTTAATCTGTTAAGGATGGATTCTCATTGTTGATGGAGGTTGTGGTCGATGGAGGTTGAGGTTCACCATCATCCCTGGGGGCTTTCACGAAGAGATTGGGCTGCCATTTGTCAGAAATGGTGTAGGGCCTCCTGCTTGGGTGCGGGGGGGGTGTGGACTAGATGACCTCCAAGGTCCCTTCCAACTCTGATTATCTGTTTATCTGGTCCCTTGGTAATCATTTCAGCTCCCAATCAGTCCCAGGGCAACCCAACGACTTTGCATCGTCTTCCTCCCTTTTGAGTCCACACCGAGGGAGGAATTCTTCAGTAGACCGGCAGGTCCGATCTCCACCCACCCAGAGAGGCAGGGGTGACTCTTGTCCCGTTGGCTCCCTTTTCTTTTCAAAGGCCGAGGGGGTAGAGGAGATGAAACTGGGGGCCTGGCTGGCTGCCCCCCAACTAAGTGGGGGGGACGGTGGCGAGCGTTGGCAGCCGCACAGCCGAGCCTGTCAGGAAGTGGCCTATCAAATTGGAAAGCAATTAAAGACATCAGCGGAGTTTGCTCCAGGCTGGCTTCAGGCTGCAGGGAAACTGCCACAACGCATCACATACTAGTGGATGCTGTCCCCGGGACCCTCGGGCAGGTTTCTGCCTCCCACCTGCCTGGCAGGGGTACCCCACCTTGCCAAGGAGCTCCTCTCGGCTGGTGGATAAGCGGAATGGTTCGTCAGAGCCAAATGATCTGTCAGGACAATCTTCTCCAGCCAGAGAAGAAGGGCAGAGGGAGGGGAGGGGATGTGTCGGCTGACCTCCCCACCCCCACCTTCTGGGATCCAGTCCCCCCCACCCCACCCTTCCGAAGCCGAGCTGGGGCAGTGACCCAGCCTCCCCGTGGGGCTATTGGCCCGTAATTCCTAAGTCAATTTGTCATCAATTTGTCCCCGGTATTAAGGCGGCGACTCTTCAAAAGCCCAAAGCTAGAAAATTAAGCGCGGCCGCCCCAGGCGTCTTTCACCTGGTCAGGTTTTTTGAGTGAAGGGGAAAGTGCTGGAGATTTATTACGCTCTGTGTACTCTTTTTTTTAAAAAAAAAAAAATAGAGATATGTGCGCTAATTGAAGAGAGGAGGTGGGGAGCAGGATGTCAGGCCATCTTCTTGGAAACCCAAAGAGGGCCTTTTAGCTCAGCAAAGGTGCTTTTGGGTTCATACGTTGCAAACCCCCCCCCCCAAAAAAACCCCTACCCCACTCATGTTTTTTTAAACCTCTTGTTACACCCTCCAGCTTCCCAGCCGATTCCCACCACACTTTTCAAACAAGCCAAGCGCCTCGTACTCAGCGCCTGCTAATCACGGAAAGCTGCTAAAAGTCACTTAAGCATCACCTTCTAAGCGTCCAATCCCCATGGAAAGGCGCCAGACTAAAAGCCAGTGCTTTTAAATAAGGCCTGGAAATCCAGATTGTTGGAATTCAGATTGTCCTCCACTTACGACCGGTCACTAAGCGAACGTTGGAAGTCTCGACTGACTTAGAAAAAAAGGGGCCAGATTTGAAGTTTTTTGACAATTGGGGATGCTCTGAGGACACAGGATAAAGCTTCGGGAATTTGACTGTATTTATAGCCGTTTGCAGCATCCTGCGGTCACGTTTTATGACAATTTTGCCAAAACCTGGCACTTCCACTTTTCATCAAAACCGCACCACAATGAACCATCAGTTCACTCAATGACCATTACATTTGCTTAATGCCCACTTCAAAGAAGTTATATGAAATCCGGTCGGTCATCTGACTGACCTGTTTTATGACCGTTACAACATACGACTGTATGCTCCTTTACAGTTGTTTGTTGAGGAATACCTGTGAAGTACATAACTGTCAAGGTTCTGATTGATCATCATTGTCTTTTAATGACCTAATAATCCCTTATGAGGGTGGAGTCTGGGCAACTGAATTGGCCGGATGCCTTTCCTGTCGCCAATCTGGAGTTATATTCAGCAGATATAATCTCAATGTGCCCAAAGAGAAAAATATCTGCCTCTACCTAGGATTGAACTCACAGCCTCCTGATTGTGAGGCGAGAGCTTCCCCTCTTGGCCACCGCAACCACTCTCAAAGTTCTGACTGATGAACCCAACCAATTCAGCACTCCGAGACGGACAGCTTTCCCAAAGAACTGTTTTATTGAGCACACCATTTTGGCACGCATGAAAGCAAAACCAACTCTAACTATTTCCAGCGTTTTCAGTATAGTTAAGGAATAGACAACTCCCTCACTGTCATAGGTCACATTGTCCAATTAAGTGTTCTGGCATCACCTTGGCAACTCCTCTTAGTCTCTGGCCAGCATCTGTTGGGATGATCTTGGTTCCCACAAGATAGTCGGTTATTGTCTGGTTTGACATCCCAAACCTCTCCCCTTTCTCCTACCGTGTGGCAATCTGAGAAACGGAAAGATGGCTGAGACAGGCCTGATCTCTTTCAAAGTTGACAATAAAGTTTCTTGTTCTTTTTAAAGGAAAATACAAAAGCGGGAGAGAATGGGAAGATGGTGAGGCCATTAAAAACAGATTTTCAGTGTATCTAAAAGATCTCAAGGTAAAATGAGATTATAAAATGTGGGGCAAAACTCAGTCTTGCCCAGCAACACAAATTTTGGGCTCAATTGTGGTTTAGTTTAGCTTAGTTTCTTGTCATTGCACCTCATACAACGACATTAAATACCATCTTCAGTGTATATTATGACTATGAAAATAAACACAAACACACATCCTTCATATTCTATACATTGAATTGAAAACTCCTGATGTTGCATTAATATTGCACTATTGTTGTAAGTTGAGAACTCGAGAATATCTAAGGGGCTCAATTCCAATATCTCAGGGACTGCCCCAAAGAAGAGGGAGTCAAGCTATTCTCCAAAGCACCTGAGGACAGGACAAGCAATGGGTGGAAACTAATCAAGGAGAGAGAGAAACAGCCAAGAACTAAGGAGAAATTGCCTGACAGAAGAATGAATCAGTGGAATAATTTGACTTCAGAAGCTGTGGATGCTCCAACACTGGAAGTTTTTAAAAAGATGTTGGATAATCATTTGTCTGAAGTGGTGTAGGGTTTCCTGCCTAGGCAGGAGGTTGGACTACAAGACCTCCAAGGTCCCTTCCAACTCTGTTTATTCTATTCTAACTTACCTCTATGACCTGCTTGACCAACCATCAAGCCAACGTCACATCTTCACATTGACCTTGAATTCAAGTGCTTCCATGGAGACCTTGTTCTCTGGACAACTTGACTTAGAATAACTGGCCAACGCTAACTTTGAAGGTGGGGATATAGCTTGACTTCCCAGTCTATTCCACAGCCCTGGCATTTTTCGGGTGGTCTCCCATCCCTCCCTACGGAGCTCTAACCTTGCTTAGGTTTTCAAGATCTCCTAGGTTTGGGGAAATGCCTCCTCCAAATCGCCCGTAAATCGCTTTGACAGCCATTTTGAGCTGCGCCTGAATCAAGGCATCATCCCAGCGATGGTTTGACCTGCCTGGCTCTCTTGTAATGGCATCTACGGAAAGGGGCACTTCCCTTCCTCCCTTTTGAAGCACACCTTGCAGTGGGCTTCCTACTTGCCGCAGCTGTGAACAAATGCCTCCCAGCCCTTCCTCCCCTTCCCGCCTGCGTGTCCCTCCCCTCCACCCGCAGTCGGGCCTGGCTGGCCTTTTGCCCCCTTGCGAGAGAGAGCGAGATTTGCTCCCCAGGACAGGCCAAGCCTTCCTTTTTCTCCCGCCACCCCCCACTCCCCTCCATCAAATTAGTGAGTCAGAAGACGTAAGAGAGAGACCACTGCTGCTAATTTGTACATTAACTGGTTCTGACAGAAATATTTTACAAGTGAAAAAACAGCAAATGCGCCTCAAGAAAGTGTGTGGCATCCATACCGCCCGACTTCTGCTTAACCGTTTCAAATGGGTTCGGGGCTTCGGGAGGAGAAATAATTGCTAGACTCCCCCCCCTTTCCCTTCCCCACTGGCCTTGTCTCACAATTAGCCCTCCCTCAAAGGGGGGGGAGAGAGATAGAAAGAGGGAGGGCCGCATGCGACAATTCCCTCCCCATACACACACTCTGTCAGCCTCTAAATGCTGCTTTTGTTGTGTGGATTTGTGAAGAGAAAAGAATCGTGGGGAGGCAGACAGACCTGGCAGAAGTCATGGGGTTGGGATGGACGTGGTCCTTGTTTCTTTGCTTTGGTGTTTCCTGGAGCATCTTTTTTTGGCAGGGAGGGGGGCAGCCCGGTGCTTGCAAGGATCTTAAAATTTGATAACTAGAGCTTGGAAAAAGAGTTGGAAAGGAACACGGCCCAAGATGGCATCCAACGTTTATCAGGGCAGTGTACTTGTGGGACTGCTCTCCCTGAGGGTATCTGCCCATCCTACTAGGTTAGATAGGGTTGGGACAATAACTGAGTTGGAAGGGACCTTGGAGGTTTCTAGTTTTTTTCTTTTACCCTTCTGGATAAATGGCTGTCCAATTTCTTCTTCAAAACCTCCAGCATTAGAGCATTCACAACTTCTGAAGGCGAGCTGTTCCACTGATTAATTGTTCTCACTGACAGGAAATTTCTCCTAGGTTGCTTCTCTCCTTGATTAGTTTCCACCCATTTCTTCTTCTCTTGCCTTCAGGTGCTTTGGAGAATAAGTTGACCCCCTCTTCTTGGTTGGCAGCCCCTCAAATATTAGAAGACTGCTATCATGTCACCCCTAGTCCATTAAACTAGACATACCCAATTCCTACAACCGTTCTTCAGATGTTTTAGCCTCCAGTCCCCTAATCATCTTTGTTGCTCTTCTCTTACCTTGCTTAAATAAGGCCACCTGATGAGACCTTGGAGATGCCCACATCCATTGGAACACCTCTTACCTGAGATCTGAGGACGCTGTACCCTATTAGAACTAGAAAGCTGTTGTTATTATCATTATCATTATTATTGTTGTTGTTGTTATACACAAAAATGACAGTGTACACAGCAAACGAGATAACTATGCTGGGTTTCGTATCACAAATCACTAGCCAAACACTTCCTATTATTATTATTATTTTATTTTTAATTTTTTTTAAAAAAAAATCTCACTATTATTTTATAAACGACTCAAGGCAGTGAGCGTATCTAATATTCCTTCCTCCTCCTATTTTCCTCACAACAAAGATGGTTTCTACCTCAGTGCCTTAACCCTTAGAGACTAAACTGGTTCTCTGGTAACCACATTTGTATGATTTTTTTTGGTGAGCTACCTACAGTCATCGCATGAGGAAGGCAGCCATAGAAGTTCGGCAAATAAATATGTTCAAGACAGTATACTGCACGAGTCAAAAAAGAGGGCTGTGAAAATATTTACAGACCCCTCACATCCTGGACAGAAACTGTTTCAACTCCTTCCCTCAAAACGACGCTATAGAGCCCTGCACACCAGAACAACTAGACACAAGGACAGTTTTTTCCTGAACGCCATCACTCTGCTAAAAAAATAATTCCCTCAACACTGTCCAACTATTTACAAAGTCTGCACTACTATTACTATTAATCCTCCCATCCTTCCTTTCACCCATCTCCTCCCACTTATAACTGTAACGTTGCTTGCATCCTAACAATTTTTATTGACTGTTTCCTAGTATGATTTGATGGCTTATTGTACCCTATGACTATCATTAAGTGTTGTACCTGATGACTCTTGACTATTGACAAATGTATCTTTTCTTTTTATGTATATTGAGAGCATTTGCACCAATACAAATTCCTTGAGTGTCCAATCACACTTGGCCAATAAAGAATTTTACCTATCTTTTACTTACTTACCAGTGAGCATATCTAATATTCCTTCCTCCTCCTATTTTCCTCATAACAACAATGCTTTCTACGTCGGTGCCTCAACCCTTAGAGGCCAAAATGGCTCTTGGGTCACCACGTTCGTATGGATTTTTGATCATTGTATGAGGTAGGCAGCCATGGAAGTCTGGTAAATACTGTATTTTTTAGAGTATAAGACACGCACCCCTCAAAAAGTGGGTGAAAATGTCTGTGCGTTTTATACAGCAAATACAGGCCCATTTTTGGCTTCTGGAAGCCTCCGAGGGTCCTATTTTCGGCCTCCCCAGGGCAAAAACGGGACCCACAGAGGCAAAAAACTATTTTTTTTTCTTGTTTTCCTCCTCTAAACCAAGGTGCATCTTATAGTCTGCTGCTTCTTATATTCTGAAAAATACGGTACATAAATAAATTGGAGTATTCATGCCTTGATGGCTGGTGTTCCATGTTATCATTCAGTGAAGCTTGTTTCGATGGAAGCTGTTTAAGGATTTGGAAAGAGAAAGAAAACTGGAAAGAGATTTTGGGATTTTGGGAAAAGTGGAAAGGATGTGTGCCATTGTCATTGAGGGGGTGGGGATGGGGGCACATGAGATAGGGGGCCACAAATACAGATTGTCCTTGACTTACGACCACAACTGAGCCCCAAATGTCTGTTACTGAGATGGTTCTTAAGTGAGTTTTGCCCCATTTTATGTCCGTTCTTGCCACCATTGTTAAGTGAATCACTGCAGTCGTTATTGCAGTGCATTGCAACCGTCATGAATATGAGCCAGTTCCCAAGTATCCTAATTTTGATCACGTGACCATGGGGAAGTTACAAGAAAAGTGTGGAAAAAATGGTCGTAAGTCACATTTTCAGTGCCTTTGTAACTTCCAATGGTCACTAAATGAATTGTTGTAAGTCAAGGACTTCCTGTACTTTTCTTTGGTGTCCTCCATTGTGTGGTAGATATCTACGAATCTTTACAGAAGGGAAGATGGAGTTTTCCCCGCAGGATTTTGAAGATGAATTGCTCTTGCCAATGAAGTGGGAGTTGGCCCTCGAGTTATCTATTATTATATTATTTTTTCTATATGTGTTTGGATTTTATTGCCTGCCTTTCTTTTTAATTGTACTCAAAACTGCTGAGTGCGCTGTTATGTCCAGCTAACGAAGAAATAAGTCATCGCGTAGGCTGCTTGCTTTCAGCTTAATTTGTTGTGGGAGCCCAGCAAATGTTATGCTTTGTAGACTGAAACAAGCCTTATTGTTTGGAACAAGATATGAGTCCCACTAACTTAATTTAATGATCAATTAAATCATCTGCAGTTTTTGTAGCCCACCCAAGTCTATATGGCCTGTGAGTGGCATACAACAGGATTAAAAAGTGAAATAATCCAGAATATAGATATAGATATATAGAGATAGATAGATAGATAGATAGATAGATAGATAGATAGATAGATAGATAGATTTTCCTAAGTTTTCGCGGGTACTTACATGTATGGTATTCAGCTTTGTTCAGGTGTTTTCCCACGTCATTATAGTTGTGCTTTTAAAGTTGTAGCAACGTTTCGGCAGAATCTCATCTGCCATCATCAGGCTTCTGTATTGTGTTCGTCTGTGGGATATATGTATGTATGTATGTATGTATGTATGTATGTATGTATGTATGTATGTATGTATGTCTCTGTGTCTCTGTCTCTCTATATATATGTCTATCTGTATATCTATATTTATCTATGATCTCTATATATGTGTGTGTGTGTATCTATATCTATCTATCTATCTATCTATCTATCTATCTATCTATCTATCTATCTGTTTATCTATGATTTCTCTCTATGTATGTATGTATGTATGTATGTATGTATGTATGTATGTATATCTGTATCTCTCTCTCTCTCTCTCTTATCTCTACACTGTTTGTATTTGAGGGAAGGACTAGAGGTGACATGTTAGCAGTGTTCCAGGACTTGAGGGGCTGCCACAAAGAAGAAGGGGGTCAACCTATTCCCCAAAGCACCTGAGGGCAGGACAAGGAGCAACAGGTGGAAGCTTGTTAAAGAGAGATCCAACCTAGAAGCAAGGAGAAATTTCTGACAGTGAGAACAATCAATGGAGTAGTTTGCCTCCCAGAGTTGTGAGTACTCCATCACTGGAGGTTTCCAAAAATAGATTGGGCAACCATTTGACAGGGATGGCATAAAAGGGTTGGACTCGAAGACCTCCAAGTTCCCTTCCAACCCTCTGATTCCATGTTCTTGGGTAAGACATAGCTCTCAAATAGCCCCTTTCCCCTTGGGTTCAATCTCCTCTAATAGCTGAAGTTCTATGGAGGCAGGGCGGGAAAACCTGCCACTGTCAAGACATTTGCGTTGGGAGAATGATAGTGAAAGGGGCCGCAACAAAAGTGGCATCTCAGTTTGCCCATCTTCGTCTCTTTGGATTCCTTTATCCTTGGAGGCCTCCTGCCCATATCATGGGAGGTCTACCTAGTTTGCATGATGTTAAATAGTTAATTCAGAACAACGGAAACATTAAGAGGCAGAATAGAAAAGACAATTAATAGTATAGTATGCGTTAGTTAAATGCTCCCTGTTGCAATCGAATCAGCTGGACAGAGACGGTCCCCGCGTTGTTTCTCTTTGATTTATTTTTGCATAATGAACCCATCATTTAGCGGAATGCATCCATCCTAACCACTCCCAGCCCACATGCTCCTCCATATCCGAAAACTGACAATCTTAGTGATCAACATCCAGCCAAGTAAATTCAGCCCTGAAGTTAAAATTCTGATCAGAACTATAATAATCCACAGTGTTGACCTGAGGCAGAAGCCTGGTTCGACAGATGGGCATTTGCTACTTGTCCTGAAGGTTGACAGATTTCGGTGATTAGATTCTGGGAGGGAGGGGTGAGGCAAACCTGCAGCTCTGGGGTATGGACGCAAAACAATAGGATTGGAAATGCTGGCAATCGATGGCCGATCTATCGAGCCAGAATTTTGAGGAAGACTCAACAAGGAAAAGTCCAGCGCTTTAGTGAAGATGGAGAGGCGTTTTTAGCACTGGTAAAGCTGGAAAGTTCTAATATTGAGATGCATGCAAATATATGCCAATATTGGGTACATCATTTGCCTAATAGATGCGTGACTTGGTGCACTAAACCGAGCACGTGGCGTGTTGAGAAAGGGGTGGGGGGAGAAAATGTTAAGGAACAAAAATAAGGGAGGCGCTGGAATAGGCATCCTTGGCTTCTTTTCATGCCATTTTTGGCCGTGTTTCAAACATCTTGTACAAGGTGAAAATCTGCCCTGGGATGTTTCAACTTTCTTTTTTTTCTCCTCAGCTAAAGAAACTTCTGTTCTTTTTTTTCTCAGTTGCTCGAGATTTATTTCTTTTTTCTTTTTTAAATTTCTCTCAGTGGTGATTTTGAGCAGGCTGGATTGTTAGAGGCAGCGGAGGGAGGGACCATGGATTTGGTTCTACTCCTTCTCTTTGTAACTTTCTGGTCCCCAAATCTGGAGGAGGGGGGGAAATCAGGAGGAGATATTTCCTGAGGTTTCTTCTTCTTCTTGGGATTGGGTGGCAATGTTGGGTGGCAAGGACACGATAGACTTGGGGTTCCCAACCCCCAGGCTGCAATCGGCTACTGGGCCATGGCCTATTTGGAATGTGGCTATGTGAATTGGCTGGCTGGAGTGTGCATGCTCACAGTTTAACTCACATGCATAGTGGGCTGGTGGGCATTCATGTGTGGGCACATGCCAGCCCACCACTTGCTTGGCCCAGTTCCCTTCTCCCCCGCCCTCCAGCCGGGCCACCAAGCCACAAAGAATTGGGAAGATGATGAAAAATGGCCATTCATACAACTCCCTTGCTCATCTTATCCCACAGAGAGATAACCGCTTCAGAGTGCTTTATTGCCCCCAATACCATCGCACGAGAATGTCACCGAAATTGAAAAATATATCTTTCATCCAATTCAATGATTAAATAAGATGCTTAATGGTCCAAAGCCATGGTGACGCAGGATGTTGAATTGCAGGCTAACTCTGCCAACTGCCAATGGTTTGATCCTGACTGGCTCAAGGTTGACTCAGCCTTCCATCCTTCTGATGTTGGTAAAATGAGGACCCAGATTGTTGGAGGCAAAAGGCTGACCCCTTAGAGAGAATATAAGTCTTATTTTCGGGGAAACATTCTATCTATCTATCTATCTATCTATCTATCTATCTATCTATCTATCTATCTATCTATCTATCTATCTATCTATCACCTGTCTGAGCTGTGGTGACACAGTGGTTAGAATGCAGTATTGCAGGTAAACTCTTCCCACAACCAGGAGTTTCATCCTGACCGGCTCAAGGTTGACTCAGCCTTCCATCCTTCCAAGACGGGTAAAATAAGGACCCAGATTGTTGAGGGCAAAAGGCTGACTCTGTAAAATGCTTAGAGAGGGCTGTAAAGCACTGTGTAGCGGTACATAAGTCTAAGTGCTATTGTTATTCTTGTGGCCTGAGCATTAGTAATCCCTCTCTATCAAACCACCTGGTTTTAACCTGCCTTGCGCTCTCTGGTTGAAATTGAACAGAATTCAGTGTAGTACTGGAAGAAGTGCGTCTGCCCTGTATCAGTAGGGATGGAAAGCTTCCCCTTGTTGCAATTGTGATGCTGATATGCAAACTATTAAACATATTGCGCAAGATTGCCCACAACATTCATTTTCTAGTTCCCTAGAAGATCTACACGAAGCAATGCCAGGGGCGATTGACTGGAAAGCTGAATTGGATATCCAATTTTGAGGCCACTGCTGTACCCCCATAGACATTTTGCATATAATTACTTGGATTGCATGTGTTTATTTCTCTTCTGCCATATTTTCATCACATGCTAAATCATAATTAAATAAGATGAGGTGCAAAAGAGCTAGAGAGAGAGAGAAAGGAGGTGATCTTCACCATAGGGTCTCCTGCTTAAGCAGGGGGTTGGACTAGAAGACCTCCAGGGTCCCTTCCAGGTCTGTTCTGATTCTTGAATCTTCTCACCTGGTTTTTTTTTTTCCAACAGCATTAAAACATGGACCAGGTTGCTCATAGAAAACAGTAGAAATTCGCAGAGGTCCTGTGTTCTCAGCGGTTTTCCCAATTTTGTTAGAACTTCCTCTATGGTTTTTTTTTTAAAGGGCAAACGTTGAAACAAAGATTATTGTTGCAGGAAGGAAGAAATATTAAGCTAAATAATGACTGAGAGTGGAGTGCAGTGAGAGGAGGTCTAAATATGGAGTGATGTAATGCATAAAAATGATATTGCAATGACAATGGAACATCCAGCATTTCTGAATTCGATGTTGAAAATTCGGAGTGCCTTGATGAATTAGAATTAGAATAGAACAGAGCTGGAAGGGACCTTGAAGGTCTTCTAGTCCAGCCCCCTGCTGAAGCAGGAGAACCTATACAATCTCAGACAAGTGACTGTCCAGTCCCTTCTTAAAAACCTCCAGTGTTGAAGCACCCATAATATCCTGATTAACATGTTAATACGATTAATTAAAAGCACTTGAAGCCAAAACTGCAAGGCAGAGCTTGTTATATTACAAAAAAATACCACACATGAGTTCTCTTCTCCATCGCTTAGTCTACCTGATGGAAGCCAGGGAGAATTGGAATTAGAATGCAGAATAACAGTTGGAGGTCTTTGGTTCAAACCCCTTCTTGAGCAGTAGATCCTTTATCATTTTGAACAAATGACTGTCCAGACTCTTCTTGAAAACCTCCAGTGATGGAACACCCACAACTTCTGGAGACAAGCCATTCTACTGGTTAATTGTTCTAATTGTCAGGAAATGTCTCCTTAGTTCTAAGTTGCTTCTCTCCTTGATTAGTTTTCCATCCTTTGCTTCTTGTCCTGCCCTCAGGAGCTTTGGAGAATAGATTGACTCCCTCTTCTTTGTGTCAGCCCCTCAAATACTGGAAGACTGCTATCACGTCACCCCTAATTCTTCTTTTCTTTAGAATAGCCAGACCCAAAATGACTTTGCTAGGATCATGAGGTGGTCATTTTTGCTAAGTCTTCACCAGCAAAGAGGGATTTTGCTTGCATATTCGACAAAACCATGGTGCATTTTATTGGCAGTTTACACATCAGAATCTTACCAAGGAGGTTTGTGCACCCGTTTTTCTAAACCCAAGTAAGCAGAAAAGCTGGCGTGTAGAAGGCAGTTCCTTGGCCTTCAGGAAATGGAAATTTACCATGGGATTTGCCTTATTGAATCTGCATTTTCTTTGCTGTTATGAAATTACAAATTGCTTTGTGGGAGAAGTCAAAAATTGGGGATCAGACTGCTAGCCAGGTGCATTATGAATTCTCCCCTTCCCAGTTGGTTCACCATGGAATTTGAACCTTCAGCTTGGCAGAAGGAAGCTCTCTGAAACGGAGCTAGCCTTGAAGGCTTTCTTTGCAAGCAGAAACCCACACCTCCCTCCAGTGTTATCCATACAATATAGCAAGTGCAGCCTTTATGCTGAAAAAAAAAATCCAGCAAATGCCCAGTGCTAAATGCAACCACAAGACAGGTCAGAACTAGCCTGGTCCTTGATGTTTAGCCAATATTTTTCAAAGCATCGACAGCAGAACAGAGCAAATGTATTTCAAGGGCAGCCTACACAGAGATCTGAGAATATTTGGGAATCCAGCAATTCCTTCTCTCCATCTTGCGTGATGCGCTTTTATCCCACGCAGGTTTTTTTTTTTTTTTTTTTCCCCCATGCATCCTACAGGGGAAGCATCTCAAGAGACTGGTGAAACTCAGATTCAGAGAAAAGGGAGAAATTGACCTGGGGGTTGGCTTTGTTTCTGAATACAACCATGAAGTTTCGGGTGGTTTTGGTTTGGTGGGGTGGCAGGTGGTTTGGGAGGGAAACTGCCACAAGCAAAGATGATGGAGCAAGTATTTGTTGGTCTACTCCTCCAATTTACAAAACTTTGGATGGTTTTTATAATCTGGATTTGAAGGGAAATCCTGGTGCTTTTTTTAAAAAAAAAAATTTCCTCTTGGAGACAGGATGGTTTTGAAGTATTGTCCTGTAACATCAGAAGCACAAGAGGTGATTCAAAGGCACCTGATGCGGAAAAAATAGTTGGATCTAAAATGTTTTCTGTAATCTGTAATCTGTCTCTGGAGCAAATGAGGATCTAGATCAGTGGTCTCCAAACTTGGCAACAACTTTGAGACTCATGGACTTCAACTCCCAGAATTATGGGAGTTGAAGTCCACAAGTCTTAAAGATGCCAAATTTGGAAACCCCTAGTCTAGATGGAGATCAGGCAGGGATTCTATGATATTCTGATAAGGAGGATGATTGTGAGGAGATCCATTAACAGACCAGAATCGAGACTTCCCTGTGTCAAGGGACTAGGCCGCAGCCATGGAGGCCAGCTGTGATCATGACTCTGTTGAGGGATTAGAAAAGATCCCTGTAGGTCTTTGTAGGTTGAGGTTGAGGTCCTTTCTGGACTGCATCACCTTCAAGATATGATGCTGACTTTTTTCTTATTTGTAAAAATGGAGTTCAATGATGAAAATTTTCCAATCTGCCAATCACATTTCTAACTTCTGTTTCGTAGAAGGTGTCAGCTATAGAACCAGAAGTGGGATGAGATTTCTAGCAAGATTATTTTAGCTATCAAATCCAGTTGATGGGCCTGGAGCAATAGAGCAACATGTCTGTTTTATTGCTCTCCATGGTCCTGAACCCAAGAGATCCTCACTGCTTGGCAGCAGTGGTGACTGGAAATATGCAGTGTGTCTTGTTCTGACTCAGCTTCAATTGAAGTCTCTTATTTACTTCAGTCATTACCAAGACCAGGACTTCACCCATCCCCAGTAGTTTACCTTAAATCTTCTTTCCATTCATTCACCATCAAATAAGTGGATAGAATCAAGATCACATGAAATGTTAGTACTACTTTATAAAACCTTGGTAAGACCGCGTTGGAATACTGCATCCAGTTTTGGTTGTCATGATATAAAAAAGACATTGAGACTCTAGAAAGAGTGCAGAAAAGAGCAACCAGGATGATTAGGGGACAGGAGGCTAAAACATGAAGAATGGTTCCAGGAATTGAGTGGATTTAGTTTCATGAAAAGAAGGAGCAGAGGTGGTATGATAGCAGTCTTCCAATATCTGAAGGGTTGCCCCAAAGAAGAGGGAGTCAAGTTATTCTGCAAAGCACCTGAAAGCAGGACAACAAGCGATGAATAGAAACTAATCAAGGAGAGAAGCAACCTAGAACTAAGGAGGAATTTCCTGGCAGTGGGAACAATTAATCAGTGGAACTACTGGCCACTAGAAGTTGTGGGCGCTCCAACACTGGGGGATTTTAAGGAGAGACAGAGAACCATTTGTCTGACATGGTATAAGCCAGGGTCATCTTCTTGAACCGGATGTTGGACTAGAAGATCTCTGAGGTCCCCTCCAACTCTGCTATTCTGTGAAACCTCATGTGAGGGATTGACTGAGACTCCTCCCAGGCAGAGGAAGAGTTAAGTAGATCTGGGAAGAGGCAGCCCAGCCTGGAAATGGAGAAGGGAAGAGACTCCGCCTGAATTGGCTTGCTATAATTCTTCCTTCCTTTTGCAGTTTTCAAGGGTGGGTCTCTACTTTACACTAGCACTAAAGGGGTCTTCCAGAAGTCCTTGTTGGATGTCATGCTTGTTGAGTTTCCCTGCTAGGTGGACCTTGTCAACCATAGGGTTGATGTTTCACCACGGATAGATTGACATTCAATAAGACCACTGGAAGAAGTTGGTTGGTGGGGACAGAGCAGAAGAAGGTGACATTCAAGGGAATTTCCCCCCAAAATGAAATAAAAGGTCATAAGGCTGTTAGCAGATTGGCACTTGCAGTATCAAGAGACCCTCAGCCGATCTGCTTCCATGCCGGATGAAAGCAAAGCCCTCAAGAGAAAGCATGATAATTTATGGAGCAGTTAATCCAACAGAGAATATGGCCGGGCCAGTCAAGCAATGCAAATTGATGCTGACAAATCCAGAAAGGCTGAGCCCAGAGGGTGCAGAAAAGTACAAGTTCGTTTCCTTCCTCTTGCGGTATGGTTTCTTTCAACCGTGTGCTGCGATCATTGTTGTTGCTAACCATTTGATGGGTTTGGATTGGCAGGTTGGGAGGGAGGCAAGGGATCTTAGTCCCACTTTAGAAAACCTTGGTAAGACCTCACCTGGAATACCACATCCAGTTTTGGTCACCACTTTATAAAAGAAGATGTTGAGACTCCGGACAGAGTATAGAGAAGAGCGACTAAGACGATTAGGAGGACAGGAGAATGGTTGCATGATTTAGGTATGGTTAGTCTAGTGAAAAGAAGGATCGGAGTGACATAATAGCAGTGTTCCAATATTTGAGACAGAAGAGAGGGTCAACCTGTTCTCCAAAGCACCTGAAGGCAGGACAAGGAACAATGGATGGTAATTAATCAAGGAGAGATCCAACCTAGAACTAAGGAGAAATTTCTTAACAGTAAGAACTGGGCTCAGGAAGGGATTTGAATCAAACCATGGGGAATACCGGCCTATATTTAAGGGATGAGATTTAGCTTAGAAATCTTGCAAATCTAAGTGGGATGAAGGACCAAGTCAGCTGTTATCCCAGTGAAGACATGCCAGTGTCAGCTTTGGAAGCCATATTGAAACCAGATGCTCCAACGCTGCCACATTTGAGCCTGGGAAAGTGTGTGGGGGGATTTCTTGGAGTGTTTGTAGGTAGACATAACAACATTCTTTTTCTAATTCAAGGTCATGTTATTTTTCACATAAGTGAGAGGAAGTCTTAACTTGGGACGGATGTGATGTGATGATGGGTGCAGGGGATGGAATTGTAGTTTTTACTTAATGCAAGGAAGCCTGGATTTAGGATTCCCCCAGTTGTGCCAGTTACTATCCAAATAAAAAGGAACCTTTGAGAAGATGTCTGTCTCAGAGTTATTGGGCGGAGTGGTGGGTTGTTGGAACTCTGACAGCCAGGTCTAATTGGATACCCATATCCTTAATCTGGGGGGTGCGATGGCTCAGTGATTAAAGATACTGAGCATGTCAGCTAGAAAGCTGACAGCCTGTGTTTGAGGCCCGAGTGCCACACGAGAGGGTGAGTTCCTGTTCCTTGCCCCAGCTCTTGCCCAACTAGCAGTTTGAAAGCATGCAAGTGAGAGTAGATAAATAGGTACCCATTCGGTGGAAAGGTATCAGTGTTCCATGTGCTTTGACATATAGTCATACTGGCCATATGACCACAGAAGGATCTTCAGACATTGCTGGCACCCTCAGCTAAGAAATGAAGATGAGAATTTTCCTAGGCTCAGAAACAATTGCAGGGGGGAAACTTTTATCTTTACCTTTATCCTTAATCCATTGCCTCAACCTGTATAGCAACTGGACACTCTAGATCCATGGTGGCGAACCTGTGGCATGCAGAGCCCTCGCTGTGGACATGCACGCCGTCACCCCAGCTCAGCTGCACCATGCATGCGCCTCCCAGCTGGTTGGGGCGGGGTGCATGTGGTGGTTGGGGCACATGCAGTGGGGTGGGGCGCATACATGTGGGCGTATGCATGCGCAGGATGCATGCGTGCATTGCATTTTGACTATGCGCATACATGCATAGTGCTTTGGGCACTCGGTGCCAAAAAGGTTCATCATCACTGCCTTACAACAATTAGCTGAACTCTGCCTTGTTTATCATCATTTTAGGTAGCAAAACGTCATTATTCAGGTTAAATTGCCAGGTTGGCACTTTGGAATAAATAAGTGGGTTTTGGGTTGCGGTTTGGGCACTCGGTCTCTAAAAGTTTTGCCATCGCTGCTCTAAATAATTTTCCCTCCAACTGAACGGCCAGCCCAAGTGTACATAGGAAGGACTAAGGGTCTTCATCTCCCGTGTAGAACAGGGCTGTCAAACTTGATTTCATTGAGGGCCACATCAGTGTTGTGTTTGACCTTGGGGGGGCTGGGGTGGGTGTGGTCAGGGAGGGCGTGGCCAGCTTGACATCACTCATGTTGGGGGCGCCTGGAGTGCCCCAAGCACTTTGCAAGCAAAAACGGGCTCCCAATCTCCGTTTTCAGCTGAGGCAGCCTCCTGCAACCCTCCGCCAGCAAAATCGGAGCTCGGGAGAGCCGCTCTCAGCCCTCACAAACTCCATTTTTGTTGGCAGAGGCACTGTGGGCCGCTCCTTTGCTGTTTCCAGGGTGACCATGCCGGCCAGATCTAAGCACCCCCCTGGGTCAGATCTGATCCCCCAGGCCTTGAGTTTGATACCTCTGATTTACAACAAATCAACATTTGTTCAAGTTCAACCAAAAGTATATTTCAAACCTCTCCCGGAGAAGAAGCTGAGTTGGTTCCTTGCTAAGAACCATTCCTCTACAATTCAAGTCCCTACGATGCTTCTTTTGGAGTCCTGGCTCCAGGAGGGTCCCGGGAGGTGTGGGAGCAAGGCACGTAAGGAGAAGATGCCGCAGTTTTGCTGCACTCCTGGTGGGATGCGATTTCTTCCCAGAGACGCTTGCCAGGGCCTTGCCGGTGACCTGCACTGCGATCGGTCCCACTTAGCCAGTGAAGTGAATCACTGACTCCTTAAACGGGTGCTGCGGCGACAGACTTAATCGAGTCCCCACATCGGGGCCGAGAGGCTGATGCGAAGTGACAGCAGACCCACGCAGCGCTTCGAATGCAGCTGCTTGGGGCGAACACCAGCGCACTTCTCTCCACGGCAGAGAGCGAGGAGGGGAAGGGCTCGGCCTTCCTCCTCACTGGAACCTTTCTCTACCTAAAGTGGAAAGAAGGATGGGAAACCCTTCCACCCCTCTTCATTAAGCCTCGCACCCCCGTGCAAGGGACGATGGAAGAAGCACCATCTGCGGACCTGCAGAGGTAGAATTGTTGGCCACTGTCTGGGTGACATTTTGACATCGCCAAAAAATCATCCGGATGCCTGGGAAATTATCCAGACCCTCCGGTTTCTCTCATCCCTTGTCTTTTTAATTTGGTTTTTTTTTAAAAGCCTCCATTTCAATCATCCATTAAGCCAGCAGGGAATGGTATTTAGGAGAGACGGCGAAGATGCTAATGGTGCAACTTTGCAATTAATCCTTGAGGGGCCTGAATACTTGCTTTGACAGTGAAGAATCCAACAGAAGTAGATGAGGGAACTTTCCCCCCAGTCCCCCTGTTTGCATGCAGAATCTCATGTAACAGAAGCTTAGCCTCTTCCTGGATATTTATTATTTTATTTATTTATTTATTAAATTTATATGCTGTCCATCCCGCCATCAGGCAAGTCCATTCCAGCATTTGGAAAATCTGGAATGAAGGGCTAAGGGAATACCATTGCAAGAAGAGGATTGAAAATGGTGGGGAAGAAAATGCAGGAAGGACCAGCAAAAATCATTCCACCACTCGTGGGGTATTGGAGTGAATACTGGATTAAACTCCCTGTCACAAAAACTAATATTTTTTTTGTAAATGGCTCCCATCACTGCTATATAGTATTGTTCCAAGGTGAAGGAACTTCTCCTATAATGTTTCCCCACCACCCACCCAAGCTGAGGGCTGCTTGGATAGTTGAGAGCGATAGAGGTGTTACAGAAGAAAAGGCTACCAGCAATATGGCAATTTTGGTTACTGCCGGTCAACGGAATCCCAATTCACCAGCAAGAGACGGTGAGAATCCAAGATCAAACCAAGCCTAAAAATGCCAGAGGATTCCTGAAGGCCTGGCACTCAGACAGATCAACCATCAACAGGTACATAATGATAAACCATATTTACACACCACTCCAAGATATGTGCTAGTCGTTTCCAGCTCTAGGGGGCGGTGCTCATCTCTGTTACAAAGCTGAAGAGCCAGCGCTGTCCGAAGACGTTTCCGTAGTCATGTGACCGGCAGTACTAAATGCCAAAGGCGCACGGAATGCTGTTCCCTCCCCACCAAAGTGGTCCCTATTTTTCTACTTGCATTTTTTACATGCTTTCAAACTGCTAAGTTGGCAGAAGCTGGGACCAGTAACAGGAGTTCACTCCATTATGCGGTGCTAGGGATTCGAACTGCTGAACTGCTGAGCTTTCTGATCGACTAGCTCAGCGTCTTAGCCATTGAGCCACTGCGTCAGCCCCAAAGGAAACAAAAAGGCCAAAATACCTTCTCAAAAGCAATCCACACACATGTGAGCAGAGACTAACACCAAGATTAACACTCGACCAACAATCAAGTAGTAAACAATACTCCAATTGAGGAAATACCACAGTCAAACAAGCTGACAGTAAAAAACAGCCTATTCAACGTACTACCAAGAACACTTCCTGACTAGTATAGAAAAATAAGAACAAACTCCCCTCTCTTCTAACACTGATGATATTACCTAGTTTGGTAATGAAATGTCTGCAGGAAAACCACCAGCTCAGAGAGCACCAAAGACCTCATGATCGATCTTTCATTTTCCATCCAGCCTCAGAACTAAAACGTAGAAGAAGCAGGGTGTTTTTTTTTGTTGTTGTTGTTTCCCCTGGTGCCTCATTTTATTATTTTTTGAAGCCTTTATCACTGGAAGATGTTTGGACTACCCGATCCAAAATTCTTAGCCCATATCTGCAAGGTTGGCTCAAGGTTCTGTAATCAGGGCCTCAAACAAAGAAGGCCACCTTTGATTTAAGGTTGAGATGTGGTGTGATAAAATCAACCATTCAGGTATTCAGACCGGAGGCACGTGAACAATATATAAGAGCTTTATTATGAAGATTTTGCAAAAGGGAATTCTGCTCATGGGCAGAAGACATGGTTCCCAGGAAGGCTGGGGTTTCAAATATACAGTCTCTGCCCCTTTTCGGGTTCACAATCTATCCAGCTACGTATTCAGCTACACAACACCCCTGTTATTGTAGCATAACATCTGTTTCCTTGTCCTGTTTACCCGTAATAGATGCCCAAGTGAGTAGAAATTACTTGAATGAAAACAGCTATAAAGAAAAACCATCGGAAACCATCATTTTCGGAAGATTTTGAACCCAAATATTACATAGCCAAAATCAAGCATAAATTTTGCATGCAGAAAACAAGTCCCGTGGTTCCCACATGTGGTATGTAAAATTATACCTGTGAAAATATAAAGCAATGGTAACGCCGTTTTTAACCTCTGTGTTAACCTAAGATAATTTACTGGAATATTTTACATATCACATGTGGGAACCACGGGACTTTTTTTTTCTGCATGCAAAATTTACACTTGGTTTTGGCTATGTAATATTTGACATCTTCCAAAAATGATGGTTTCTGATGGTTTTTCTTTATAACAGTTTTCATTCAAGTCATTTCTACTCACTCGGGCATCTATTAGGTCCTAAGAAGCTATTGAAGTTCCCTGCATGTGGATCTGTCAGTTGTCTGACTAATGGGAGACCAATATCGCATAAGCAGTAATCCATTTCCCCTTTCGGCTATCCTTTTAATTTGTTCAAATTTTGATAAGCCCGTCTTTCAACGTTGCAACCTACCTTCTCTGCTTAAAGGTTGGCTATTCTGACACATTAGGAGAGTGTTTCTCAACCTTGCCCAATTTTAAGATGGGTGGACTTCAATACCCAGAATTCCCCCATCAGTCGGCCACCCTGGCAGGATGGGGAATTCTGGGCGTTGAAGTCCACCCAACTTAAAGTTGCCAAGGTTGAGAAACACTGCATTAGGAAGCCATTCTCTGCAAGGTTTGGACTTCAACACTTGGACAAAAAAAGAGAGAGAGAGAGAGAGAGAAAACTTGGTGTTTACAATCACTGACAGCAGAAACTGCCTGTGGCAAGGTTCTAGGGGAAGTCACAAATAACCAATTCTTTGCATTCTCGCTGCCCACAAGACTGAATGTCTGCAGGGTTCAGAAATGGACTCTCAAGTTTTCAGTGTCTTGCTTATCTCCTATATTCCACTTGATTGCTTATCACTTACAGTGACATCTAGGAAGTCCGAAAAACAACATGCTGGCTTTGGAAGCAGAACAGGAAAAAAAAAAAAAAAAACATAGGCCAACAATAAAATGCATTCATAGCTTGATTCTGGTAACCGTAACAAAGGCTGTATCAATGGGTTAAATAATAAATGTTTTAGTTAACTACCTGGTTCTGGAGGATCCCGTTTTCTGAGGCTGCACAGTATAGTTTTTATGAAACATGATCTAATCAAATGGGCTGGATTTGCACACCAAGCTGAAGCATACGCAATGTTGCAAGATGAAAACACGGCAAAGTTTGGATGTTGTGTATCTTAGTTGGCGTGAAACAATCAACAGTTTTTTTTTTTTCAGAAGGTAGCCATGCAGGTAGATCCGTGATCCTAAGTGTTCAGGGCATCCTTGTGTCAAAACAAAGAGATTTAATTTGATATTCTTCACCAGGTCAAGGAATTTAACCATGTTCTCTTCTGCTAGTCTGTTTCAGAGGTTCTTCAGTTTTGCTCTCGGTAGAGCGATGGCCTTTCCAAATGCCAAATACTCTTCTCCAACTTGATCCAAATCTTGTTACACCACACGGAGAAAATCAACTGTTTGAATTGATGAGAAGGCTTAAAGCGCCCATGTTTTGTCTATTTCTAAAGTGGTCTTAGACCAGGGGTCTTCAACCTTGGCAACTTGAAGACTTGTGGACTTCAACTCCCAGAATTCCTCAGCCAGCTTTGCTGGCTGAGGAATTCTGGGAGTTGAAGTCCACAAGTCTTCAAGTTGCCAAGGTTGGAGACCCCTGTCTTAAACTTCCCTCAAACTGTGAAGTAGGGAAGCCGTACCTGCTTGGACGGCTGAAGCAGATGGCCAGGCATGCTCCCTCCACACAACAGAAAGCCACCTAAGATCTTCCTCCTCATCCTATCATCCCCTCTGAGGAGAGCACTATGTCTTTCGTCACTATTTCTCTACCATACTTTAAAGCACGAGTGTCCAACTTTAGCAGCTTTATATATAAACAAACGAATAAATGAAGCAGTATATTTAAAATATGCTAATTAGATAAAGAAATACCACTACTTGATCTTGCATATCTTAACCGCAGTCAGAATAAGCTTTGCCCAGAACTGGAAACTGGGTACGATCCCCTCAGAAAACATGGTAATCAACAAAATACATGAGTGCGCTGAGGTGGACAGATTAACCAAACTCTTAAAAAATAATCAAGATAGTGACTATTACGAAGTATGGGATATCTGGTACGATTGGCTAAAGAAAAGGTGACATTTGATAATTTGACAATATATTGAAAAGAAGGGGGACGTGTAACTAATTGTAAATCTATATGCATAGAACCAAAGACATTAAAAGGACGAAGTTATTGTAACAAAGTAGAACACGTCAATAGTAGAAAAACGTAAGTGTAACTATCGCTCAAAACTTGCTGTAAAATGTATGTATATATACATGTTTGTTTGTTTTAATTACATTGAATAAAAATTATTTAAAAAAATAAAATATGCTAATGTTGTAGAATTGGATAATTTCCTCTCTTACCAAAGAAAGAATGCTTATGGCTATCTCCACCCATTAATAAAAATGTAAGAATTGTGCCTTTTCCATCCCTCAGATCTAGGTACTGAAAACAACAAGATTTTGAAAAGGGCAACCAGATTGTTCCCTTTCTCCCTCAGATAAGTAGGTTCACTCTTGAAGATAAGTTTGATGGCCCACTCCTCATGCTAATTATTTGCCTTCAATGCACTTCTAGAATCTGACAATTCCTCAGCCTGGTACCTTCCACATGTCAGATGACAAATCATCCATCCAGTCAAGACTGACTTTTGGGCTTGGCCATCTAGTGACAAACCATGTTTTAGAGGTAAGCAGATCTGATTATTATTTTTTTTAGACCAGTGGTTGAGACTGGTGGGCACTGCAATGGAGATGGTATTTGTCTTCCTGAGATGGGGAAGATTAGATTAGTTGGCCTGTGTTTGAATGATCTTGGTAATCTGATTGGAATCTAGAGGGTTATTCTCAAAAATAACAAGATTGGAGCCACAACTGTGTGATCATAACCAGTGGTGGGATTCAGATTTTTTTTACTACCGGTTCTGTGGATGTGTCCTGGTGGGCGTGGCAGGGGAAGGATACTACAAAATCTCCATTCCCTCCCACCCCACTAACCTGTTTTCCAGCTCCGTTCTCCTGTGCAGGGCAACCAAAGAAGACCCAGCTTATCAGCTGGGACTCGGGAGGCGGATAATAGATGAGGGCGGGGCCAGTCAGAGGCGGTATTTGCTGGTTCTCCAAACTACTCAAAATTTCCGCTACCGGTTCTCCAGAACAGGTCAGAACCTGCTGAATACCACCTCTGCTCCATTCCCACCCCACTCCTGGGGGAAGGATACTGCAAAATCTCCATTCCTTCCCCACCCTACTAACCTGCTTTCCAGCTCCGTTCTCCTGTGCAGGGCAACCAAAGAAAACCCAGCCAATCAGCTGGGACTCAGGAGGCAGAGAATAGATGGAGTGGGGCCAGTCAGAGGCAGGATTTGCCAGTTCTCCGAACTACTCAAAATTTCCGCCACCGGTTCTCCAGAACTGGCCAGAACTTGCTGAATTCCACCTCTGAACTAGTCCCTTTTTATGTCCCTTGTAAAAAAAGGGTGGGGCTCCATTCACGTGGTTTTTGGCCACCATCTTCGTTTTTCTGTCCACTCTCCTTGTGAATTTCCCTATGGTTGCATTTGGTTATGAGAAACATTCGAAAGATGATAAATATAGCTGAATTGTAGGCCACTCCTTTTATCCAAGCGATGATAAGGGGGCGGGAACCCCTCTGTTTTTTTACTAAAATTTTAGCAGGCTAAAGCCATCTTTCCATTCTAAAGATACATTATTTGGGAGGAACCTATTTTAACAGAATAAAAGAGCAACAGAGTTGGAAGGGAGAGTTGGAGATCCTTTAGTCCAACTCCCTGTCAAAGATTGGCAATATTGTGTTATTATTATTATTATTGCATCCTGGACAAATCTCTTCTTGAAAACTCGCAACTTCTGCATTTCCACGGATTAATTGCTCTCACCATCAGGAAATCTCTCCTTAGTTCTAGGTTGGATCTCTCTTTGGCAAGGGTCCGTTTCTACTGCATGAAATCCAACCTTGAAATTTGAAATGTGAATGAACTTCTTTCCGAATTTCTCTTTGAACTGAAAGCAAGCAAACACTTGCTCTCAAGAAGGGAAGATTCCCAAGCCAAAGAGACAGGCCCAAACGTTGCCGTCTTCTTTCTATCTCTTTCTTACTCTCCCTCTTTCTCTCTCTCCTGCCCTCCCTTCCCTAAAACCTGTTTCCCATTCCGATAGAAAAAGAAAGGTTGTCAGAACCCCGTCCGTTCATCGGGCCTGACAGCATTGCCCTTTTTCTCACAACCTGCAGGTTTAACTGGGAGTGAAGGCTTAACCCACACGGAGCTAATTCTCCACCAAACAGCTGCAGCCGCTTCCTTTTGACTTCAGCTTCCCGCTGCAGGAAATTGCTTTTCACGGAACAGCTGTTCCACGCCACGTTAAGTCAGTCCAAGCATGCAGACAGGGGCTGCTGTTCTGGATACAGTTGCGCCCGAGGTGGCCAGGCGTGGCTGAGACCACGGGGCCGGTTTGAGCCACATGTCGCACCAGGCAAGGCCCTGCCTAACTTTGCGTCTTTTTCTCAATGCGCAAAAGTTTTCTCCCAGTGCATATCGGAAAAGGATTTGAACCAGTGTGTCTATAAAAAAAAAATCTACCTAACTAAAACAATGTTTCTCAACCTTGGCCACTTTAAGACAAGTGGAGTTCAACTCCTAGCTCCCATGCTGACTGGGGAATTCTTGGGGTGGGGTGGGGTTTGAACTCAACTCATCTTAAAGCTGTAAAGATGGAGAAACATTGTGCTAAGGAATTCTTACATGTTCTTCTCATTCCAGAATAGAATAGAATAGAATAGAATAGAATAGAATAGAATAGAATAGAATAGAATAGAATAGAATTCTTTATTGGCCAAGTGTGATTGGACACACAAGGAATTTGTCTTGGTGCAAACGCTCTCAGTGTACATAAAAAGAAAAGATATATTTGTCAAGAGTCAAGAATCATCAGGTACAACACTTAATGATAGTCATAGGGTACAATCAACAATCAAATCATACTAGGAAACAGTCAATATAAATTGTAAGGATATAAGCGACAAGGTTAAAGTCATACAGTCACAAGTGGGAGGGGATGGGCGATAAGGAGTAATGAGAAGATTAATAGTAATGGTAGTGCAGACTTAAATAGTTGGACAGTGTTGAGGGAATTATTTGTTTAGCAGAGAAATGGCATTTGGGAAAAAACTGTCCTTGTGCCTAGTTGTTCTGGTGTGCAGTGCTCTATAGCGTCGTTTTGAGGGAAGGAGTTGAAACAGTTTATGTCCAGGATGTGAGGGGTCTGTAGATGCTTTCACAGCCCTCTTTTCGACTCCTGCAGTCAACTGACCAATAAAGAAAAGTGATGCTCAATTGTGCACCGGTGCTAAAGATATTGCAGAGAGAAAAACCCACCCTACGAAAAAAGAGCTGTCACAGATAAGAAGGGGTCCACCTGTTCTCCAAAACACCTGAGACGAGGTGTAAGAAGTAATGGACAGAAGACCATTAAAGAGAGATCCAATCTAGAACGAAGGAGACATTTCCTGATGGTGAGAACAATTCATCACTGGAACGGCTTGCCTTCAAAAGTTGTGGGTGATATGATGAGGGGACATGATAGTTGTCTTCGAGTACTTGAGGGGCTGTTGCAGAGAAGACGGGGTTGACTTATTCTCCCAAACACTGTAGGGCAGAACAAGAAGCAACAGATGAGGATCATTAAATAGAAATCCAGTCTAGAACTATGGAGAAACTTCTTGACAGTGAGAACAATTAACCAGTGGAACAGCTTTCCTTCAGAAGTTGTGGATGCTCTATCACTGGAGGGTTTTAAGAAGAGACCGGACAGCCATTTGTTCAAAATGGTGTAGGATCTCCTGCTCAAGTAGAAGTTTGGACTAGTAGACCTCCATGATCCCTTCCAACTCTGTATGTCTTCATTTTAATTTGCTTGGACTTATTCTAATTCTCCCTGGCTTCTAACAGGTAGACTAAAAGATGGAGCTGAGAAGTCATACCAGAGGTGGTAGTCAACAAATTCTGACTTGTTCTGGAGAACCGGGAGTGGAAATTTTGAGTAGTCCAGAGAACTGGCAAATCCCACCTCTGACTGGCCCCGCCAACCCCATCTATTCTCTGCCTCCCGAGTACCAGCTGATTGGTTGGGTCTTCTTTGGTTGCCCTGCACAGGAGAACGGAGCTGGAAATCAGGTTAGTAGTGGGGGGGATTTTGCAGTATCCTTCCCCTGCCATGCCCACCAAGCCACACCCACAGAACCAGTAGTAAAAACGTTTGAATCCTACCACTGACTCGTACATGGTATTTTTGTTATATAACAAGCTGTGCCTTACAGTTTGGGGTTCAAGTACTTTTAATTAATAGTATGAACATGTTGGAGTCACAATGTTTAATCAGGACAATGGACCTCAAGTTTTATGGTTGGAAATAGCATTAAGCAACACAGGTAGATTTTAATCCGCATCTTTGCCTGGTAAAATCAGGTGTTTTTTTTTTCCTTAATCTATTTTTGGCTAAGTCTGTCATCCAGCAACAGATTTATTTAGCTCAGTTCTTCTTCCTTTCCCTTGACTGGAGGTGGATCTCTGGGGTTTTGATCAGAGGACATTGCTTTACAATAAAACAAAACAAAACATTAACTCTGTTGGGCCCGTGATGTTTAAACTGGAAATACTTTTTGGTAGATCCAGTGATGAATGTAGCCCCCTGGAAAACCACCAGAGCCCTTTCAATTTTTTTTTGTTTTAAAAACAAAAAGAAGGGCAGAATGATCAAAACTCCAAGGAATTATCATGATGACCGTAGTTAAATTCAGATTGAATCAATTGTAAATGTATTTTCTAATCCGTCCTTCTTTCAAAAGAATGTTGTCCTTTATCAAAGTTTAAAGGAAGTCATTCACTCCCCTCAAATTTGGTTCTTTCAGTTTAAATTAAACCTGGATCTTCTAACAAATCTTCTACCACAAAATCATAATCCTTCGTCCTCTTCAACAAACCCTACGACGCTCTCAACTTTTGATTTTCTACATGCAGGGGGCATCTCATCCCCTTCAGTTTTGAGATAACTGAATAAATATGTTTGCTTTTCTAATTTGAATGAGCAGCTTACTTCGATGGTTATTTAAATGGGAAACTTATACAGATAGTCCCTGACTTACAACAGTTCATTTAGTGACTGTTCAAAGAGCGCTGAGAAAAGTGACTTACGACCATTTTTCTCAGTTACAACCTTTGTAGCATCTCCATGATCCTGTGATCAAAATTCAGATGCTTGGCAACCGGTTCTTACTTATGACGGTCGCCATGTCCCAAGGTTATCTGATCCCCTTTTGCGACCTTCTGACAAGCAAAGTCAACAGGGAAGCCAGATTCACTTAACAACCAGGTTACTAACTTATCAACTGCAATGATTCACTTAACAACTTATGGGAAAAAAAGGTTGTCAAATGGGGCAAAACCTATATAACAAATGTCTCACTTAACAACATAAATTTTGGACTCAATTGTGGTTGTAAATCAAGGACTACCTGTACTTTGATATCTCAATAACCTCCACACTGTTATGTCCCTGTTTCTCACTTTTTCCCATCAACCATGTTAGTTTGGGATGATAGCTAGGGTACTTCCAGATTTACCAAGCCTAACAAAACCAATCCAAAGATATGGCCATCTTTTTTTATCTCTCTTAACTTTTTCTCTCTTTATAGAAATAAAGACAGCAGAGAAGATGGGAAAGGTGTGGAATAAATATTGTTTGGATCTTTGTAGAGTTCAGAGAATAAGGTGGGACAGTGGTGCAATAAAATCTTTGTCTGGTAGCATCCCTGGATATGATAGGTTCCCAGCGTCATGTAATTCTAAATCTGCCCACATTCTTTTCATAGGAGAAAATCAATGTCTTAACAACATCAAAGGTTACTATGGAATACTGATGATATGACACAGGTGAATATGACACAGGCCATTTTGGAGCAATCGGTGGCTGTGTTGGTGAGAAATTATGAGAGTTGAAGCCCAACACATCACAGAGACAACAAGCTGGGAAGGTGGCTTGTGTAGATCATGACCATCACCTGGTTCTATCAGAAGACAAGGTGAGAATCTTCTATGTTAAGCTCTCCTCCTTGGAGACGAAGCTGTTTAGATCCAATGATGGACTCCTCCAATAATCGAGAAGGTTAATTGTGTCTGTCTGGTGCACCCAACTTGGCTTTTTCTCTTCACTTCCAAAACAACCCAACAATCAATGATATGAAGAGTGAAGGAAACAAACAAACTAAGATGGAGAAGCTGAAAATGTAGGACAAACCAGTCTAGTTACTTTAGCCAACTACAGATGGTCCTCAATGTACAACCATTCATTCAACAACCATTCAAACTTACAATGGCACTGGAAAAAGTGACATGAGACCATTCCTTGCACTTACGACCATTGCAGCATCCCTATTACAGTTGAAGTGTCCTGGGGTCATGTGTTCCCCCATTCACAGCCTTCCAAGTCAGCTTCCAAGAAGCAAAGTCAATGGGGGGAAGCCAGATTCAATTCATGACCATCTGATTCACTTAACAACCACAAGCAATTCAGTTAGCAACTATGGCAAAAAGGTCCATAAACTCGGACACAATTCAATTAACAACTGTCTTGCTTAACAGTGGAAATTCTGTTCTCAATTGGGATCATAGATTGGGGATTACCTGTGTAGATTTGGTTCAGAAAGACGCAGGAAACTATTCCAACTGTGGGGAAGAAGATCTATGAAGACACATTCAAAGATGGTCAGTTGAGAAAGTTTACTACTACTGTCTTTCCATTGTCCATCTTGGCTAGAACTTCAAGTTGTAGCCTTTGCTCCTCTATATGGCCACCTAATGAGAAGGAAGGACTCACTGGAGGAGAGCTTAATGCTGGGAAAGATTGGGGGCAATAGAAGAAGGAGACGGCGGAGAATGAGGTGGCTGGGTGGAGTCACTGAAGCAGTAGGCGTGAGCTTAATTGGACTCCAGAAGATGGTAGAGGACAGAAAAGCCTGGAGGAACATTGTCCATGGCGTCGCGATGGGTCAGACATGACTTTGCAACTAACAACAACAACAACATGGTACCAGGCTGGTGAAAACTAACTTGTTTCATAAGTTTGAGGTCATAGAATGGATTGTTTACAATACGTAACTGTTTGACCATCGTAGGATACTTTGATGGACACGGAAGGCCCTCGGAAGGGAATGACCAACTAACCATGGTCCAACCTGCCCAAAATCTACCTTGCTTCCATTTGACTGTCTCGGCCTCTCCTTTCCCGAGCTGCATAATGGTTTCTTTGGGAATGTGCAGCTAGCTGACACATTTGCTACAGATGGATGGTGTGTGCGGAGACAGCTGTCAGTCCCCATTTGCAGCGTCCGATGTGACAGCAGCAGAGATGAGTTGTGAAAGGCCGTTTCGTGGAGCACATGCACTCTGACATTCTGCGAGATGAGCCCTACAGACACCTCTCGGTAGACCTGGGGAGAAAATGGCAAGCTCGACGTTTTGCCTTTCCCCCCCCCTTCCTCCTCCCCTCCTCCAAGCAGCCTCCAGGCTCGAAGAAAGCATGAGCACCTTGGTGTGTTTTGTTTGCGTACATCCCTACGGGAGGCGGAGGGAGGCATGGTTCTTCATGCCATCACCGAGGTATGTGATCGCGGGTGGTGGAATTGTGATAAGGAAATGGAGCCGTGGACAGGTGAGGAGAATAAATTATGGGCCTAAAGTGGCCTTTCCTCTTTGGAAAGGCAGCATTTCAGATCTCAGGAGACGTCTTCACCTCATGTTCTCCATGCTAAGCCATGTACATTGTTTCCATCTACATAAGGAACATCGAGCAATTAAAAGGATCTTTCTTTCCATAGTTCTTCCTAAATCGGTTTGTGTCGCACTAATATCAGTCCATTAAGCAATGCTGGGTAGGAGCTTCATGTTGTTTCTCCAGGACCTTGTATGGATTCCAAGCTTCTTGACACTCATTAGGGTCATATGAAACCTGTAGTTCATCACGTCTTGAATAGAGTCATTCTTTGGACCTCTGTAGAAGTCCTTATTGTCTTCTTTGCTATGTATCTAAAAGGCCATCTCACCAGAAGGGTGTTCAGGCCAAAGGGAACGATCATAGAGAAGGTGGTTATCCCACACATCCTACTTGTGGCCTTCTAGAAGGCACCTGGATGGATACGAGTGGCTTGATTAGATACTCTGCTTGTTTTCCAGCTTGTTTCAAATGAGGCCTTTATTGTGTAGTAGATCTGCTCTATGTATGGAACTTGATAGGTCATTCAAGCATTTCTGCCTTTCAGTAGAAGACCTCCCATAATGCCCAAGGCAGTAACTGAGCCATGCCTGTTGAGGGGTAGTATGAGGAAGCTTTCCTCGGGAAGCACGCTCAGATTCTTGAAGGTCTTGAAGAACTGGGGCTTCAGTTTCTCACTGAACTTCCACCAATCTCTACAAACAATGGGAAGAAGTGGCTTTCCGCAATTCAGAAATCTTATTCTTTCTGGATATCAACTTTGTGCAACTTTCCAAAAGGTGGTGGGAAAGTTAGAAGGAAAACTGGTGCTCAATGATTCACAAATGGATCTCACGACACAACATTCTAGGATGAAGTCCTTCTGTTCAGGACACCAGGCCTGCTTCTCATCAGTCCATTCTATGTCACTTCACATCAAATCTTCTGTTTTCCCCTGCAGCAGATAACTATTATTCCAGTGCCACTAAGCATATGTGTTTCTCACTGTGCAACTCGAGGCTTTTTCTCCCAGAGAGTTATTTTTCATTCTAGTTTTTGTTTTTTGTTTTTTAATATTCTGCCATCCTCAGGATACCCCAAGCTTGCTGAGTCTCCTGCTTTGCTTATGGATAATCCTATTTTAATTATGAAAGTACTAGCTCTCACAACCATAAAGACCAAAGAAGCTTTGGGGAATTGAGAAATTCTGTGACTCTTATTAAAATGTTGGTCTTGCAACAGATTCTATCTCTCACTTAACGTGGCCTTTCAAGCTGGGATTTATGAAGCAATTTCACTAAGGAAAAAGATGTGTAAAAAGATACCTATTGGAGAAATTATTCTGGTTGTCCAGAAAGCATTTTGGGGGTCTATGGAACTCTACAGAGGTTCCAAGTTGCAAAGAATCTTCAAAATGGAGAATGAAGGGAGAATGAAGCTAGAAAGTGCCAAGAAAAAAAAAATTAAAAGCAAAACATGGAAAAAGCAAATATAAAAAGAGTGACTTCAGTCTTTCTTCACTGCAGATATAAATGCATAATAAAGTCACCTCATACTCTAAATTAAAGCAAAAACTTAACGACAAAAGTATACAAATGAAGCAATCAAAATGACATTATATTGTATAACAAAATAGCCTCTTACCCTAAGTTTAACCATATATACACAAAATATGTTGTTCATATCTCATAATCATGATAACACACCATGTTTCTATAATCATAGCTAATCCAATCACCAAGTCCTAAAGTCAAACTTTCATTTTTATCTTTCTCATGCATGGTCCAAAAGTGGCATCCGTATACAGCTGTCTGCCATTTTTAATACCCTGCTTCCCCCAAAATAAGACCCAACTGGAAAATAAGCCCTAGCATGAATTTTCAGGATGCTCGTAATATAAGCCCTACCTCAAAAACAAGCCCCAGTTAAGATCATCAGCCCAACAGACACATTTAGTACCGTATTTCCCCTAAAATAAGACCTAGCCAGAAAATAAGCCCTACTGTGTCTTTTGGAGCAAAAAGTAATATAAGACCCGGTCTTACTTTTGGGAAAACATAGGTAATAGGTCATATCTAAGGGTTATCCTGAAATTAGACAATCTTAACCCAAAGACTGCCTGTATTTTCCTTACCTGACATTTTCTGTCAGTGTTGTTGCACTATTGTGTTCCAAACAGAACTTTTTTTAAAAAAAAAATCAAATAGAAAAGAATATTTGTAGCCCAGGGTTGACCTGTGGGGTCCTTGGTGTCCTCTGAACTTGGTGGTTTTCTTGCAGATTTTTCATTACCAAACTAGGTAATATCATCAGTTGCACTTTTTAAAAATTCTACCCCATTTTAGGATAGCAGGACCCATCTCTTTACAACTTATTCTTATGTGCTTTCCTCACACCTGCTGGGAGACAGAGAAAACCATTCACACTGCAGAGAGATTCCTAAGGTGGAGTGACTACCATACAGTTGTCTTCGCCATTGCTGCTCCAGACAGCCCTGCTGGACTTGAAGAAGGAGTCTCATTCCAAGATGGAAAGATTGGAAAAATGCCACTCAAGATTTCCAGACAAAATGCTGTAATGAACGTTCCTCATCATTATTCAAGGCAGGGTCTGCCAAGTTGGGAGCCAAGAACGAACATCGAGATCTACCTGATGCCTTCTTAGATGTAGAGGACTTCACTTTCCGCTGTCCCTATCTGGCACAGCTACTTCTGATTAAGATCATCTCTGTAGAAAAACACCGAGGGAAACTTCAAATATTGTTCAAGAGTGGGAATTGGAACATTCTGTGATACGCTTTTGATGCCTGACAGAAAGTGAATAGAAACAGAAGACCATAATTCTCTTTCTTTCTTTCTTTTTTTCTTTTGGAAAAAAAACAACACACTTTGCTGAGAAGTATTAAAGATCCACCTCGGGGCTTTGTCCATGTTCCAAATGGTCACTCATTTTGACTTCTTCAGAAGTCTTTGAAAAAATAGGCAGAGCTTCAAGATATTTCAACAAACGAGGGGACGGTTGCTAAGAGAGGCAGAGGTAAGGAGGAAAGATGTACAGATGTTCCTATAGAGCTCTAGGTGGCACTAGACTGAAAGATTTTCCCTCCTTTTTAAATTTTATTTTATTTTGAATAATAATTTATATTACATTGTTCCCATCTTACGATTGCCATACTGGGCGGCAAACATACAGTTAAAAAAAAATCCAAACGAAAACAGCAACAATGAATAATCAAATAATGTTGCCTGAGGATAAATACAAACTGAACCAGAAGAAAAAAACCAGGCTCATATGGATGAGTTCATCTAACCTCCAGTGACTTAATGTAGATGTTGAACAGAAGTTGGGAAACCACAGAACTCCGAAGGACCCCAAATAAGGAATATTTTGACATCTGTCTGTCTGTCTGCCTGTCTCGTCAAGATTACCTAAAACCAGCCCTTAAGGAAGGAGGGAAAAACCAGCAGACCATCCCAGATTCCCAATCTTTGTGTCAATCCAGAAGCCTTCCGTGATTATTGGTGCCAAACACTGCTGAGATCTAACTGTCCACCTTGGGGCGAAAAAGATGGCACAAACATTGATATTTCTGCCTTTCCCATGTCCACAGATAGCTAACCAGAGGCCTGGTTTAGGCTGATCCAGTTGGAAGAGCAAAGTCCAAAATGTACCTGTAGGAACTTTGCAAGGCAGAGCAAAAGCACCTGGCATGTAAAATTGCTCAAAGTTGGAAAAAGGCCACCGAGTGCAGAAAGCATAGGCAACCTGACACCAGATAAAATCCTAGCTTTTCTTTTGGCCTAAACTGATATTTTCTAGCCTGAGCCTGACTGTGGCTAGATGGTATCAGGCTTCATTTCCTGTTACCCCTAAACTGGTACTTGCTAGGGCGGCCCGGTTCGGCGCAGTGGTTAAAGGCACCAGGCCAGAAACCAGGAACCTGTGAGTCTTGCCTTGGGCGTGAAGCCTACCAAAATAATTCAAGTCACTCTCTCTCTACCATAGCAAGAAGACAAACGCAAGAACCACAAGGACTTATTCATGTACATCACCGGGAGTCGAGTTTGATAAAGTCATTATGGGAATCAGTCTGATCTGATAAAGGAGAACGTATGTAGCACAGGGTTGAAGTGAGGAGTCCTTGGTCCTCTCTGAGCTTCCTTGGTTTCTTGCTGACGTTTCATTACCCAACTAGGTAACATCAATGGTGCTAGAAGGGAGTGGGGTTTGTGGAGAGGAGGAGGAGGAGGAGGAGATGACTGTGGGGTCCTGAGTGCTCCTTCAGCTTGGTTGTTTTCTTGCTGACGATTCATTACCCAACTAGGTAACATCAACAGTGCTAGAAGGGAGTGGGGTTTGTGAAAGGAGGAGGAGGAGGAGGAGGAGGAGGAGGAGGAGGAGGAGGAGGAGGAGGAGGAGGAGGAGGAGGAGGAGGAGGAGGAGGAGGAGGAGGAGATGACTGTGGGGTCCTGAGTGCTCCTTCAGCTTGGTTGTTTTCTTGCAGACATTTCATTACCCAACTAGGTAACATCAACAGTGCTAGAAGGGAGTGGGGTTTTGAGAGGAGGAGGAGGAGGAGGAGGAGGAGGAGGAGGAGGAGGAGGAGGAGGAGGAGGAGGAGGAGGAGGAGGAGGAGGAGGAGGAGGAGGAGGAGGAGATGACTGTGGGGTCCTGAGTGCTCCTTCAGCTTGGTTGTTTTCTTGCAGATGTTTCATTACCCAACTAGGTAACATCAACGGTGCTAGAAGGGAGTGGGGTTTGTGGAGAGGAGGAGGAGGAGGAGGAGGAGGAGGAGGAGGAGGAGGAGGAGGAGGAGGAGGAGGAGGAGGAGGAGGAGGAGGAGGAGATGACTGTGGGGTCCTGAGTGCTCCTTCAGCTTGGTTGTTTTCTTGCAGATGTTTCATTACCCAACTAGGTAACATCAACGGTGCTAGAAGGGAGTGGGGTTTGTGGAGAGGAGGAGGAGGAGGAGGAGGAGGAGGAGGAGGAGGAGGAGGAGGAGGAGGAGGAGGAGGAGGAGGAGGAGATGACTGTGGGGTCCTGAGTGCTCCTTCAGCTTGGTTGTTTTCTTGCAGATGTTTCATTACCCAACTAGGTAACATCAACAGTGCTAGAAGGGAGTGGGGTTTGGAGAGGAGGAGGAGGAGGAGGAGGGAGGAGGAGGAGGAGGAGGAGGAGGAGGTGATGACTGTGGGGTCCTTGGTGCTCTCTGAACTTGCTTGGTTTCTTGCATGGTTTGCTGTGTCATTGTTGGTGGGGCGGTCTTGGAGGTTCTGCTGCTCCAACCAACCCACTGCCTTTGGGGCAGTAGAACCTCCAAGACCGTCCCCACCAACACCGATATAGGGCAAGCCACTAGAATAAAAACCGAGAGGAAACCCCTCTCCCTTCTAGCACTGATGATGTTGCCTAGTTTGGGCATTGAAACGTCTGCAAGAAAACAATAAAAGCTCAGAGAGCGCCAAGGACCCCTCAATCTAATCTAGCAGTGGAAGATGCTGGCCTAGGAATCGGGGGGTTCTGAGTTCTATTCCAACCTGGGACACAGACATCTGGGTGACCTTGGACCCGTCCTTCTCTTTCAGACCTAGAAAAAAGGAAGCTCTCTGCTTGGTCATTCATGCCCTGGCCATCTTCCATTCGGACTCTTGCAATGTTCTCTACGTGGGGCTACCCTTGAAAAGTATCTAGAAGCTTCCATTTGCACTTATGAGCATCATAGACCGTTGGCATCTATTTATGACACTTGCAGTGTCCCCAGGTCAATGTGGTCACCATTTGCAGAATCGTTTGTAATGTTTGAAGGGCTCGGTGCATTTTGCATGCAATACCTCCCTCCTAATCTCTACCACAACCTTACAAGGTCAGTCAGTCTTAACTTGCCCCAGTTCAGACAGGCAGTGGACTACTGCATGAAGCTTAAAGAATAGAATAGAATAGAATAGAATAGAATAGAATAGAATAGAATAGAATAGAATAGAATAGAATAGAATAGAATAGGAATAGGAAAGAATAGAATAGAATAGAATAGAATAGAATAGAATAGAATAGAATAGAATAGAATAGAATAGAATAGAATAGAATAGAATAGGAATAGGAATAGGAATAGGAATAGGAAAGAATAGAATAGAATAGAATAGAATAGAATAGAATAGAATAGGAAAGAATAGAGTAGAGTAGAGTAGAGTAGAGTAGAGTAGAGTAGAGTAGAGTAGAATAGAATAGAATAGAATAGAATAGAATAGAATAGAATAGAATAGAATAGGGGAATGAAATGGAATAGAATAGCATAGAATAGAATAGGAAAGAATAGAAGATGGAATGGAATGGAATGGAATGGAATAGAATAGAATAGAATAGAATAGAATAGAATAGAATAGAATAGAATAGAATAGAATAGAATAGAATAGAATTCTTTATTGGCCAAGGGTGATTGGACACACAACGAATTTGTCTTGGTGCAAATGCTCTCAGTGTCCATAAAAGAAATGATACATTCATCAGGAGTCAAGAATCATCAGGTACAACACTTGATAATAGTCATAGGGTACAATAAGCAATCAAATCATAGTAGGAAACAGTCAATAAAAATCGTAAGGATACAAGCGACAAGGTTACAGTCATATAGTCACAAGTGGGAGGGGATGGGTGGTAAGGAGTGATGCGAAGATTGATAGTAGTGCAGACTTTGTAAATAGTTGGACAGTGTTGAGGGAATTGTTTGTTTAGCAGAGTGATGCCATTCGGAGGAAAAAACATTGAAGACATTAACTTGCCAAAGATCACCTTGGGAGATCCCAGAAGATGTGAAATTTGTGTTGGGGATTTCTTGATCCCTCTTTCTCTTTTGCTGAACCATCCCTCTGCATCCCTTTATCATTTGTCTCCTTTTTCTTTTGAAGCTCTGAACTTCGGGTAGTTCTTGCCTGTAATTAGCACTACCCCTTTCATTTCATTTGACTCCTAGTTTGTTTTCTATTAATGCAGTAAAATTATTAGAGCAACTTAATTAGGCTTCCTTTGTGTCTAAGGGGAGAATTGTCTCCTCAAAGTTGGATATTTTTCTTAAGGAAAAATAAATCAGGGTCTGTTACCAAAATACTCTTTGGAATTTCTTGATATGCCACGTCCTGAAGAACTGGGAAGAACTGGGAACTGAGAACTTCCTTTTTTCCTTTTAACATTATTTTGGGCTTCTTGTTTGATTGTAAAGATTTGGGAGTAAAGACTCCTGTTCATCATCACTTGATTTTATTTATTTATTCATCACATTTAGAATAGACCCATCTCCTGCACAGAGAGACTCTGGGCTATGTAAAAATAAAATAAAAAATAAAAAACCTAAAACCTAAAAATTGAATGTCAAATTTAAGATAGAGGCAAGGTTATTTAAAATTCATCTGTAAAAGTTAAAATCACTATCACACACAAAATAAAGGGGGAAGAGGGACTAGGGATCTGTTTCCCACCCACCCCTCTAATACAATACAAACCCAAAAGAAGAGAGAGAGAGAGAGAGAAAAGAAATTAACTGCTCAATATTTCAGTTGGCTCTCAGCCCATTTCTCTCCTTCCTTTTAAAATCATATTCTATCTAGGCACTAGAAGCTAGTGAGTCCTCATAGTTAGAAGGGTTTTAAACAAAAAATAATAATGAAATAATCATGTTGTCTCTGTCTCAAACACGGTTTTGGGCAAGACAGCAAATACACTTGGGGAATTATTATTATTATTATTATTATTATTATTATTATTATTATTATTATTATTATCATTTTCATTTGCTAGAAAGGAAAGGAACACAGAAAGGGGGTTTGGATATGCAGTCTGTGTATGTGCAAATAAAAAAAAAATTGCAGCACATTCAAATCCCAACCCAGCTCCTCACGTCCAAAGCAGGTGCATCAAGCTTTCCTTCCATCTTCCTGGCCTTGAATGAAAACTTGAAACGCATTGCCAGCAGACACAGATACAAAGAGAAGCAACGCAGAAACTTTGGGGCCAGTCAGGGATGCCTGGGAATTCTCTTTACTTCTTCCTAAAGTAAAGATCCCCCTTGTCTTTCTCTGGGCACTGGCTCACATCTCCCTCCCTCTTCCTCCTCCTCCTCCTCCTCCTCCTCCTCCTCCTCCCCCATTCCTTTGCTTCCTCTCCTTCGCTCTCACTTTCCTCCTCCTCTATCCCTCTTGCCAGACCCTTGGCTGGAAGTAGCTCAGCATGTGACCAAGGCACCTTCCTTAAAAGGGGCTGGAGCAACCCAGGCCGTGCGACAAGGATGCCTCAAAGCCACATGTGCCATCCATAATATATACCTCCCACATCATCTCAGCGGCTTCTCAGTGACACAGACAACATCAGGCAGTGCAGCAGGAGGGCAGAGGTCCCGTTTCAGAGGTAAGAAGACTTTTCTTTTCTTTTTACTGCCTGGGCTCCTTGCAAGGAAGCCAACTTTGGAGAAGGATGTTTGCAGATGTGCAAAGACTCACATTCTACCTGGTTGATTGGGCACAGAAGCAACTGGGGGTGGGGGCGGAAATCCCTCTCTGTTTAAAAAAGCATGGAGTGAGTTCAGGTTTGCAAAATTGCAACCTGACAGAGGTTTCTGATAATGCATGAGTTACGCAGCTGAGAGAGTTAGGATTTCCTTAAACCAGGATTAGGGCTTAATGGGGAACCCAACCATCCTGTTGCAAAAGAAGGCTGGAAACTCAAAGCAAACTTGATTGTTCGGCTCCTTGCCCTCCCTGCCACCTCTGTCAATTCTTGCACTCTCTGTGGATGCGTTTCTTCTTTCATCCCCATTCTTTTCACAAACACAATAGTTAAACTCTTTCCAGGGAGTTCCAGTTTACAACCCCCCCGAGTAAAGTTTATACAAGGGGTTTTATTTTTTTGTCTAAAGACTTTTTGACCTGAAATTTACCTTTCTCGTTTCTAAGTTCTCTTAGAACTTAGATTTATTGATCTGGGGAAGAGTCAAAATGTCACTGATTTGTTTTCTCCTGTGTTTCCAGCTCTGATTTTTTCCCTCCCAAATGTAAAAACTGACATTGGGTAGAATAGAGGCATCAGTGAGGCACTTTCCTTCCATTTAAATGCTATTGGTATCATTTCAGACTTTGAAGAACAAGATTTAATAGGAGGAATTAACTTAGACAAGTCGGTAACCCGTACAGAACTATCAGCTGTTTAAAGCTGACAGAAAAATCTATATTATTTAAATTGGTTTTCTCACGCCTTTTTAGTTCCTTAAATTTAAAAGGGCTTTCTTCCATATGCAGACACCTCCCCTCCAGATGAATAGAGATACATGTCCATCCTCCTCAAATAATATGACAGCCAGGGATGATGGGAGCTGTAGTCCAAAACAGTTTGGAAGGGTTTTCTTCGGGTTTTTTTTTTGAAATTTCTCTTTTCTTATGGAGAATTGTCATCTTGAAAAAGCAGCAGACTCTACATGGGGTTTTAAGAGACAAGGAGGTGCAAGAGAAGGAAATGATAGAAAAAGACTTTTTTAAAAAAGGAAAGAGCTAAAATAGGAAGAGAGATCTCTTTCCTTCCCACTTGAGGACGGCTCAAGGTATTCGAAGAAAAAATTATTATTTTTATATCTCAGCTTTATCTCAATACAACTGAGGGTGGTGCATATAATATAGATTCTGTCTCCAATTTTCCCTGTGAGATAGGCGAAGCTAGGACAGAGTGATCGGCCAAGCCCACCCAGGACTACAACTCACAATCTCCTAGTTTGTAGTATTGCAGGTTAATAACTACACTAAACGGTGTCTCTAGCCACTAAACCCAACAGCTAAATGGAAATGTACTCCACTTTAAAAAGATATTTGTTTTCTCCTGTTCGTGGGATCAAGGGACTTCCTAGAGTAAGATTCCATTTTTTTTTCTTAGACCTTACAGAATTGTTTCTGCTGTATTTCCTAAGAAACTTTAGACAACAGAACAAATAAGATACAGAACAGGTGTACACAAATGGAGGACACAAAGTGTTAAACAACTTATAAAATGGGAGGTCGGGAACACAAGTGGGAGTTGTTAATGACTGTACAACACAGCTTTTAGACAGCAAACCCACATATAAAGAGAATCTCCATAGATGGCCCAAATGAAATTCCATGTTCAAGAGCAGTAGGCTGTCACATGCCTTTATATCCAGTTTGTGAGAGATTCCCAAAAGCCCTGGACGTATATGTACTATTAAGAAATATTGTCCAAATTGTTGTTTTTCATTGTTGTTTCATTGTTCAAACCCAACAAGGCAATTCTTGACTGACTCTATGTTTTCTACGCAAGAGGATCTATTCCCAAACTGGTCCTTCAGATCTTCCAAGGGTGCCCCCATCATCACTGTAGCTGTATCTTTCTCTACCTTGTTTCTGGTTGTTCTTTTCTGCTCTTTCTTTCCATCTTTTCCAGCATCAGAGCCTTCTTCAGAGGCATCCTAAGACTTCCAAAGTAGAATAATTTGAGCCTGGTCATATGTGCCTTGAATGAGACCTTCTGGCTGAAAGGCAATTCTTACAAACTCTCTCAGGTCCTTTCTTGTGGCTGGACCCCAAACACACTGAACAACTCAGTTCAATTTTTTTTTCTTTTTCATGCAATCTCCTGCATTCACTAGAATGGCTTTTTCCTTCACTTTTATCTCACAACTGTGAAGTATAATTGCAGAAGAGAGAATACTAGAAATTGTGCACCGCTTGATAGGACCAGCGTAAAATCTTTCCGTGTATCAAGGTGGCTTTAGAAAGCAAGTCCCCGGCAGCGAGACATTGTAATAAAAATTATCTGGCTATGTAGCCATGGTTTGTGAACCACTGAGCAGAAACTACACCAAGCGTTATTTGGCAATTATATCAGTGAAAGCATACATAGTGTAAAGTACAGTGTAAGAGTATTCACTACCTCTTTCTTTATGCTCTTCTGTTAGCCAAGTGGTTGCTTTTATGCCTTTGAATCAGTTTTGAAACCTGGCAACTGCTGGATTAGTCCATGCAGTTTTCTTGGCAAGGTTCTTTGGAATTTGGTGACCATTGCCTCCTTCCTAGGGCTGAGAGAGAGTGACTGGCCCAAGGCTGGCTTTGTGCCTGTGGTGGAACTAGAACCCAGACTTCCCAATTTTTAGACCGATGCCTTAACCATTGCTCCAAACTGCTTTTTTTTTTTTTGTTGTTAGCCAATAGCCAAGGCCATTCCAGTTTTGCCAAGCCAGACATCAAGGAGCTTCCATATTTATTTATTTATTGCTGTTTAGTGTGCTAACCAAGTTTGCAGGATAGCATCAGGAAAGAAATGTTCTAAAATCTTAGAAGAAATCTTAAAGTAACCTCTTAATCTTAGATTAATCTCTTAATTCTAGGACATGAATCTTCGACAATCCAGATGAAATAAATAAATAATAAATAAACATTAAACAAAAGTAACTAAATAGAAGGAGGAAAGAACATATGTTCTCTGCCTCGTGTGATTTACAAAAAAATAATAATAAAGGTGGGAAAATACAGAAGAGGATGCAAAAGGCATATTTGTTAAAGGAGAGAGATATAGAAACTTAAGATTGTTACTTAGATGATGTTAAAATGGAAAATGAACTGCCAGGACAGGTGAAAAGTTAAAAGTCCGTGGGTGAATACAGAGATTTCTCTTGTCAAAAGACTGTTATGCTGCTGTGTTAAAAAAACAGGGTTTAATTCTGGTATGTGACAGTAATAAAAGACTGGTTGAGAAAAAACAGTACTCGGTGTTCCTTGCCTATCACTAGCCATAATTTAGGCTCAACTGAAAGTCTGTTTTAAAGGAAGAATGTTCGTGTTTTTTCTGAATTTCAATTCCACCACACTTAAGCCCTTCCTCCAGATCTGTTTACGAGGGTTTGAATCTTCCCAAGAATAGAAAAATTAAAACAATATAAACATGTCTGTGTGGTATGAAGACAGTGAGAAGTGCTGAATTTGGAGAACATGCAAAAAAGAAAAAAAAATCAGCAATATTTCTTAGCACGCGGTGCCGTTTCTTTCTTTCACATCAGCTACAATTTCTCCTTTACTACAGAAAAAGGGGTACACATTCAAATATTTTCTGATTATGTGCTGGTTACACTTTTAATTCTTGTGCTGTTATAGTTTGCACATTTTAAATATTTTGTATTCTTTTAAATCATGTGTACATTACCCAGAGAATTCCAGTTAATAATAGTTTAGGTCTTTACTAAATATATCCAATAGAGCTAAGAAGGCTTAAATCTTGTTAAAATTATCGGGTTTTTACCACATTGTAGCAAAACCATAATACTTTCCAAAAGCAGATATTTGTATAACTATTTTTTTAAAAAAAAAAATATCAAAATTGTATCCACTCTATATTTTTCCACTTTGAAAAATGTTATTGTTCTCCTTGTTGAACAATAACATTGTTTAACATTGCAAGAAAAATACACTTGTTCAAAAAGGATATAAAGTATGTTTAAAGTATGTTTAATTTTTGAAAAAATGTTCTGCCATTTTGGGAAGTAGCTAAGATAACTAAGAAATTCATTCAATGACAAAAAGAAATACCCCACTCTAATACAAAGTCATTTCTTTTTGTTTTGGGCAGAAAGCATAACAAATAATTCCAAATACATCTTTAATTGAGCCTTTTCACCCAAAAGGAAATGTTTCTGATTTTGAAAAGTCCCTGGCAACACTTCAATGAAATTGACTCAGATGACTGATCATCTTTGGCATTGTCTGGTATAAAGTTGAGAGACAACCAGGATATGCTAGAAGTCAGTGAAGTCACCAGGATTTGGGTTGGAAATGGTTTTACTTACCTCCTCTTGGTTCCTAACTCACATTGTTGGTACTGTGGGATTTTTTTGATATAAAAATGGGAGAAAAAATGAACTTGTGAAGTATGACTTGGATGATTACTGTAATTAGGATAGATTATAGAAAGAAGAGAATTATGATATAACTTTAGAGAGAGGTTAAACTATAATAGTATTTGTAACTGTAGTGAAGAATATCGGAAACCACTTCTTATATCTTTTTTCTCTTCTATTTTTAACTTTTTTTTTCTTTTTTGACCGTTTTGCTTTCTCTTTGACTTCTCCCTTTTCCTTTCCTCCTCATTTGACAGCAGTGTCTATTACTATTTTTCTTCTAAGTGTTTTAATATATATGTAGGGGTGTGTGTGTGTGTTTGTGTGTATTGAGGATGTGTGTGCATGTGTGTTTTATATATATATATATTATACACACACAAGCACACACACACACACACACACACATTGTTGGTATTAAGCTAGGATTCTGTTTTTAAACACAGGATTTAACTTTAATATAACAAACTTCTTGAACTTAGAGAGGTCAGATCTATCCTCACACCTTGATGGAGTATCCTTGTAAACAGCCACATAAATCATGTTCTTTTTCCAGCATTCTGGTTATAGAATATATACTTTTTAAGAAGTCCAGAAAAGTCCATCACAATGGCACTGGATGGATTGATGCTATTCCAGTAAATTACAGATTCTAGGAAAGCACCCTTCTGTATGAGTAGTTTGCAGCTAAAATGCCCAACAATTGTTTGTGCTGATTGTTGGCTGTAAGTGGGTAAACATCTAGTGAAATATTCATAGTTCATAAAAGTGGACGATAGAGCAAATCTCTCCGTTTTTAAGGCCTTGTGAATGAGATTTGCCTTCCAAATACAGCCGTCCTTTTTTCTAATTAAATATTTAGCCTCTGATGTTTAGCACCTTCCAACGAGGAGAGAAAAGAACCAGAAACCTTAGCAGGCTGAGCAGGGGGTAGGGGTGGGAGCTCTCAAGTTTTGCAAAAATCCAAAACTGAAAAAAAAAGAAAGAAAAAGAAAAAGTATTTCAGATGGAAACATACTGTAAAATCCTGATAGTTAAAAGCAATTTGAAATGAGAGCCAGTATTTTCCAAGAAATGGGAGTGGGAAGCCTCCCCCCCTCATTTTAACTAACTGCATTTGATTTCAGAGCATTGCAAATGAAATCAATTGGACAATGGCATTTTTGAAGATGACAAGAGATCCTGGGGTCAAAATTAGATTTGATATTATAGCGGATTTCCCCCCCCTCCCCCAGCTCTTGCTTTTGGTAACATTACTGTGCTGTTTTGCTTCTCTTTTTATTCCATGCTCTTTGGGGACTTTACTCTGCTTTCCCAGGGCTCTGCTGCTTTCCTTGGGGTCCTGTACAAACTGGAGCGAGTGGCAAATAATGTGTAATAATGCAGACCGTTAAATGGAACATGTTCCTTTCATTAAAACCTCACACATTTGCAGTCTGCGATCAGCTCAAAACTCCCCCGCATTTTTTGCTGCAAATGACTAACGCACAATTGTCGTTTTCTGCAATCTGTAATTTACTGGAGTAACACCCATCCGTTGCCATTGTAATAGCCTGGGAGGATAATTGACTTTGTGTGAGTTTTTCAAAGTGTCACTCAGGCTGCCATGTTGTGCTCTACAGCTGCTGGAGCATATTCCCCCTGTACCTCCATCTATATTATTGGGAGGGAGGGCGGGGAGAGGCAAATAGAGGCATTCAACCTCCTATTTTATATGGAGCCAGTTTGGTCTAGTGGTGAAGGCACCAGGCCAGAAAGAAGGAGACTATGAGTTCAAGTTCCACATTAGGCATGAAAGGCAGCTGGGTGATTTTGACTTTCTCTAAGCCCGATCCACTTCATAAGGTGGTGGTGGTTGTTCTGAAAATAGCAGGAGAAGGAAGCTATACGCTGAATATGTTTGTCTTCAAATATTTGTAAAAAAAATAAAATGAAGGTGGGATGCACATAACTAAACAAATATTCAAGGCAAAAGATTTTTTTTTTAATTCCTACCTAGCATTTTACGAGAGCACTAGGTCCTTTTTTTAAAAAAAATGCCCCCCAAAGAATAAATGTCCAACTATTTGTAAAACAAAAACAAAAACAAACAAATCCACCAAATATGGGCAATTTGATCTGAGGAGGGTGAATCTTGCAGGAAGGCAGTATCATCGCCAAAGCTGTCCTGAGGTTGCAAGTAGACACCTAGAATCTCGTAAGGGTTGGCGGTTTTTCTATTTGTTCATGTCAAGATAGATAGATAGAATAGATAGAATAGATAGATAGATAGATAGATAGATAGATAGATAGATAGATAGATAGATAGATAGATAGATAGATTAGATAGATAGATAGATAGATAGATAGATAGATAGATAGATAGATAGATAGATAGATAGATAGATAGATAGATAGATAGATTAGATAGAGAGAGAGAGAGAGATTAGATAGATAGATAGATTAGAGAGAGAGGGGGGGAGAGAGAGATTAGATAGATTAGATAGATTAGATAGATAGATAGATAGATAGATAGATTAGATGATGATAAATGATAAATGATAGACATGACAGATAGATAATAGCTAGATAGATGATAGAGATAGATAGATAGATAGATAGATAGATAGATAGACAGACAGACAGACAGACAGACAGACAGACAGACAGATAGATAGATGGATGATAGCTAGATTAGATAGATGATAAAACTAGAGATAGATATGATAGATTAGATAGATAGATGATAAATGATAGACGTGACAGATAGATAAATAGATTGATAGATGATAGATATAGATAGATAGATAGATAGATAGATAGATAGATAGATAGATAGATAGATAGATAGATAGATAGATAGACAGACAGATGATGGATGATAGATTCGATGATAGATTAAATAGATGATAAAAGTAGATAGAGATAGAGATGATAGATAGATTAAATAGATGATAAATGATAGAGATGAAAGCTAGACAGACAGACACATTAAATAGATACAGATACACAGTATATACAGATAAAGGTATAGATATATAGAAAAACCTGAAGGCCCCCAGCCTCCAAAGCTCAAGGTTGCAGCTTCTTCAAAAGGTGTGGCGGTCCACCTCACCCTACCTGACTTTGGAGGGACGAGGCCGAGGCAGCTGGCTGGGGAACCTGCAAGCCACCTCTTTTGAAGAGACTCACCTTTCCTATTCCTGTTGGGCTGGGCTGGGCTGCCTCACCCAGAGTCACCCAACAGGGGGAGATGAAGGGCACCACCAAACTGAATAAGCAAAAGGGGGCGAATCATCCCGTTAGTCTCTCTTTGTCCGTTCCCCGTGCCAGCTTTCCCCCCCCATCCCTCTCTTGGCGTGGACTGCAGGGCTTGAAGTCAAGGGGATGCGGACAACCCAGCCACTTCCAAGCCCACTTCCAAGCCCACTTTAAAACAGGCTTGATATCAGGGTGTAGAAGTCGGCACAGCTGTGTGCTTTCAGAGGCTTTTTTGATCGATAGCTTGTTCTGAGCATCTCCCCCTTCTCCGGATCCTCCCATACATTTTTCATGGCTCAGCCCTCCCAGGCAAAGACTGTCTTGTCTCAGAATTATTATTATTTATTTCTTTTTATTTTATTTTTTTAAGAAAAAAAAAAAAAAAGGCCTGGCCCACCAAAGCTTGCTTTGTTTCCCGGAGGCCCCCGAGGTTGTTTTCGTTAAAGGGGCCAATCTATAAATTCCAAGCTGGGAATTCCTTTGCTCCGTGAACAAAGAAGCCACATCACTCTAGCTCAGAGTGCGCCGGGTGGGTGAGTGGGTGTGTTTGCGTGCATTTTTAAAAGCTTCCCCCAATCGGCTTAGAGCTTCAGACCACATTAATATAATATCACCTGTGTGGACCGGGGAACGCACGTCTTTCAGAAGCAGCTGAAGAACGGCCGGCTGCAAAGAGATGAGACAACTTGTTAATTTCAGGAGCTCCAAGTTCTTCCCATGCCAGCTTTAAATCACTTTGAGAAGCCAACTTTCTTTTCCTTTCTTTCTTTTTCCCTTTTCCCTTCCTTTCCTTTTCCTTCTTTGCCTCCTCCTGTAGTTTTCTTCTTTTTCCTTCGTTCCTTCGTTCCTTCTTCTTCTTTGCTTCCTTCTGTGGTTTTCTTCTTTTTCCTTCCTTCCATTCTTCCTTCTTCTTCTTTGCTTCCTTCTGTTCTTTTCTTCTTTTTCCTCCCTCCCTCCCTTCCATCCTTCTTTCCTTCTATACTTTTCTTCTTTTTCCTTCCTTTCTTCCTTTTTCTTCTTTGCTTCCTTCTGTACTTCCTTCTGTACTTTTCTTTTTCTTTCTCCTTCCTTCCTTCCTTCCTTCCTTCCTTCCTTCCTTCCTTCCTTCCTTCCTTCCTTCCTTCTTCTTCTTCTTTGCTTCCTTCTGTGGTTTTCTTTTTCTTTTTTCCTTCCTTCCTTCCTTCCTCCCATTCTTCCTTCTTCTTCTTTGCTTCCTACTGTGCTTTTCTTCTTTTTCCTTCCTCCCTCCCTTCCATCCTTCCTTCCTTCTATACTTTTCTTCTTTTTCCTTCCTTTCTTCCTTTTTCTTCTTTGCTTCCTTCTGTACTTTTCTTTTTCTTTCTTTCCTTCCTTCCTTCTTCTTTGCTTCCTTCTGTGGTTTTCTTCTTTTCCTTCCCTCTTCATTCTCCTTTCTTTCTTCTTCCTTCCCTTCTTTCCATCTTTTTCCTTCCTTGCCCTCTTCCCCTCTTTCCTTCTTTTTCTTTGCCTTTGCTTTTCGCTTCCCTCCTGTCTCCAGGATTGATGCAGAAACAGTCCATTGTGTGAACTGGGGCATCTCCAACCAGTTTGCCTCTTGCTTTGTTCCTAAGATATCATTTCCTTGCTTTTAACTAACACAAAGAGTCAGTCAATCTATTTTCCAAAGCACCCAAAGGCAGGACAAGAAGCAACGGATGGAAGCAAATCAAGGGGAGAAGCAACCTAGAACTAAGGAGACATTTCCTGACAGTAAGAACAATTAATCAGTGGAACAACTTGCCTCTAGAAGTCGTGGATGCTCCAACACCAGAGGTTTTTAAGAAGAGATTGGACAACCATTTGTCTGAAATAATATAGGGTTTCCTGCCTGAGGAGGGGTTGGACTAGAAGACCTCCAAGGTCCCTTCCAACTCTGTTATTTTTACTGTAGAAATACAGTAAATGCACAGAGAAATAAATAACCACCAGTAAATAATAAACAGTGATTTGCTCAATTAACCCAATCTCCCAGGATCACATCGAACAGTATATCAGGCACCCAGCTGGATTTGTGCCGCTTGCTGGGCTCTAATGGAGTTGGCTGATTTGTGATTTGGTGTGTTGCATGATGACAGTTTCTGTGTAGTTACACGCGGAACATTATTAGCGCTGCCTGAATCCATTCTCTCTGCCGCTTGGCAACTGCAGCTCTGTCATTGTTTCATCACCTTCCTTTAAAAAAAAACATAGTTTAATTGGCCAATGATTAGGAAAATAAAATAAGTAAAATCAAACAGATGAGATAAAAGACTGCATCACAACAATAAAATAACACCTAAAAATGTGGCACATGCTTTTTAACTGTGCAAATCTTAAAATATTACGGACTAAGAAGCATAAATGGAAATCATCTAAAACCAAGATCGCTGGTATGTGTTAAATCTAAAGGGATAAACTGTTCTGTAGCGAGTTAGGCCTTATTTTCAGCCTTATTTGGGCAACACAGAATTTGCACAAGTGAATTTCAACCATCTCCCCTTCTGCTTATTTTTCCATCCTTGATCATTCTTTTCCACCTTCATTCCCAGCATTTACTGTATCCAGTTTTGGTCATCACAATATAAAAAAGATGTTGAGACTCTGGAAAGAATGCAGAGAAGGGCAAGAAAGATGATTAAGAGACTGGAGGCTAAAACATATGAAGAATGATTGCAGGAATTGGGTATGTCTAGTTTAATGAAGAGAAAGACTGGTGTGTGTGTGTGTGACATAATAGCAGTCTTCCAATATTTGAGGGGCTGCCACGAAGAAGAGACGGTCAAGCTATTCTCCAAAGCACCTGCAGACAGGACAAGAAGCAATGGATGAAAACTCACCAAGGAGAGAAGCAACCTAGAATTGAGGAGAAACTTTCTGACGGTGAGAACAATTGATCAGTGGAACAACTTGCCACCAGAAGTTGTGGATGCTCCATCACTGGAGGTTTTCAAGAAGAAACTGGACAGCCATTTGTCTGGAATAGTAAAGAGTCTCCTGCTTAAGCAAGGGGGTGAGCTAGAAGACCTCCAAGGTCCCTCCCTATACTGTTACTTTGTTATTCTCTATTCGTCTTCCTCTATATATTTTTTTTCTGCACAGCAATCCCAGTGAGTTTTCCTTTCAACAATATAAACAACAGAAATCTGCCCTCTGAACAGCTTTGAAAGTGACCCAGCCAGAGGCAATTATACCTCAATCCAGGAATCTTTGGAAAGGAACATCTCTCTGGTCAATGCATCAGCAACACTGTGCCAAAGGAGAACTACATTGGGATCAGTGGTGGGATTCAATCTTTTTTTTATTATTGGTTCTGTGGGCCTGGCATGGCTTGGTGGACGTGGCAGGGAGAGGATATTGCAAAGTCCCCATTCCCTCCCTACCCCAATAACCTGCTTTCCATTCTCCTGTGCAGGGCAACCAAAGAAGACCCATCCGATCAGCTGGGATTCAATGGGAGGCAGAGAAGAGATGGGGTTGGCGGGGCCTGTCAGAGGGGATATTTACCGGTTCTCTAAACCAGGGGTCCCCAACCACCAGGCCCCAGACCGGTATCGGTTCGTGGATCATTTTGTACTGGGCCACAAAGAATGAATAATCGTGATTAAAATATATATAAAAATATGTTTTTGCTTCCGGGCGTCTTATTTTGAAAGACAACCACTTCCGCCCTCACCTAACTTCCGTGCTTGACTCTTTGGCGCGTATTTATCCTGCATCAGCACTGCAAGCTAGCCCTTACAAAATGAGCCAGAAACAGAGTTCACTGGAGAGTTTTTTTTTGGAAAGGGTAAACGAGACAACGATGAAGCCATGAAACCATCAAAACTGCGCCACCACATGGAGACAAAACACCCAGCATTGATTAAGGTTTTTGTTATTGGAACCTTCACACCCCTACCTGGTCCTTGAAAAAGTGTTTCTGCATGAAACTGGTCCCTGGTGCAAAAAAGGTTGGGGACCACTGCTCTAAACTACTCAAAATTTCTACTACCGGTTCTCCAGAACTGATCAGGACCTGCTGAAGACCACCTCTGATTGGGATGGAGAAAGGATGAGCTGACCTTTCAGCTAGGACCAAAACTTTCAAGCTTTCCAGGATGAAAACTCGGTTTGAAACGTGCCGAGGGAATTCCCTTATCCTGCCATCAAGAGAGCCCTTCGCCCTACCATCCCAGAAGTAACAGGCCTCTACAATCTGTCCCAGGATCTCTAGCACAGACCTGCTGATGGGTTACGAATTAACCCAATCCTTGAAACGGCACCTGCTCTCAAAGGCAAGATTAAATATAGAAAGCTGTTTAAATGGACCCGGGCAGTGGCGGGGCTTTGTGGGGGGGGGCGTGGAGTTAGGAAGGGGAAAAGAGGTCAGTGTATCCTCAGGAGCCGTTAAGGAACTTTAGGTACACAACTGTTGTACATTTTAATGTATTGTTACAGCTGGTCCTTGACGTACGACCTCAACTGGCAGCAGAATTTCCACTGCTAAGCCAGGCGGTTGTTAAGGGAGTCGTACCTGATTTTATAACTATTTTGCCATGGTTGTTAGATGAATCCCTGCAGTTATGAAGTGAATCTTATTTATTTATTTAATTAATTTTATTTATATTGCACATGGCGACTCGAGGTGGCTTACACAATGTAAAACCATCTTGCAGATGGTTAAGCAAATTCAGCTTCCCCTGTTTCCTTCCAAAGGGGAAGAGAATCTGGATGAGTTTCCCCCTGAATGAAAAATGGTGTCCTTGCCTTCTTTAGGGATGAACTGCCCAGGAAGTGGGTGTGAACCTCTCGACTTTTCCAAACTTCTCTCTTCCATATGCAGCCTCTTTGGCTTCCATGGTTCCATCCATCCCAAGGAAAGGAAGAAAAAGGAGGAGGTAAACTTTATTTTCCCAAAACACCAGAAAGGAAGAATTAGCAGTAAAAGGAAACCAGGCCATCAAAGAAGAATGGTGGCTGGACACCATCAAAGCTGACCCCAATCAGAACGTAGAACAACTCAAAGTAGTGCAAGATCAGAAGATATGGCCTATAGAATTGCCAAGAGTTGGATGCAACTCAATGGATTAAATCATCATCATATCATCATCACTTTAGGACAGTGATGGCTAACCTTTCCCATGCCAAAAGTGTGTGCGCGCCAGCACCCATAAGGCAATGCATCCCGTGTGCCCCGTGCATTTCTACGCAGGGATGCGCATCTCCCATGCATGCCCCCCCACACATGCGTGGCAGCTACCCGATGATCTGCCTGTAAACCTGCTCCGGGGCGACAGCTCGCATGCTGGCGGAGATGGCTTTGCATGCCATTTCCGGCATGCATGCCATAGGTTTGCCATCACGGCTTTAGGATCATGAGCATACAAGCAACTCCTGGCTCATTTTTGGAATCAATCTTTCCTGTACTACACCAAATTGGATCTCAGTTCTGTTCGGTTAGATCTTAAAGTCATGTTGACGGAGAAACGAAGAGAATCCTGACTTCCCATTATATTGCCTCTTCCCAGCATTCCCTGGGATTGGAAAGAAGGAAAAGGAGAGTTATGACTTCCACCGAGGGATATTCAGAACACAGAGGTCTCCCTTGGTGTCTCTGCAACCAGCCGTTCTTTACTTCCGACTGGATCGGGATAGTGGAAATCTCCACCCAAACCCTTTTACCAAAACAGGGTAGAAGGTTGGGAACCCATGGCTATCTGATCAAAACCACCCATTTTGGAAACCAATAGCTTGGCGTGCTCGAGACTTGAGGAATGTCAATTCTGATATTTCATTGAGATAATCACCCTTCTCCTTGGACGAAAACACTTGCCCCAGGGAAGAGTGGTGAAAGTTCTCCTTGAAATGATCTGGGAGCAGATATATTTCCTGTTAGGGAATGAAGGGGGTGTGTACCCCCATTTGGGATAGGGGGAGAAGTTGATCTCGTGCTTTCTAATCCCCCCATCAGAAAAAAACCCCGGGAGGTGTGTTGTTCCGAGAAAGAGCAACTGGTTCAAAGAGCAGGGGTCAACCTTGGCAACTTTAAGATTTGTGGACTTCAGAGATTCAGAGTAACTTCTCTGCCCAACAATTTGGGAAGAGAAGAGAAGAGAAGAGAAGAGAAGAGAAGAGAAGAGAAGAGAAGAGAAGAGAAGAGAAGAGAAGAGAGAAATTGTAGGATTGATTGGCCCTACAAAGTAGAGCAGATTAAAAAAAAACTGACTTCAAAAAAAAAAAGACTAGAGCTATGGTTTATTAAAATAGGCTACGATAACTTAATCTTTCTAGTCTTGGTCTCTTAATAACACAGGTAGTCCTAACAGTTTAACAGAGTTGGAAGTCAATGAGGAAGCCAGATTCACTTCACAACCCCGTGACTAACTTAACAACTGCAGTGATTCACTTAATTACGGTGACAAGGAAGGTCGTAAAAGAGGGAAAAGCTCTTGTTAAACAACTGTCTTGCTTAGGCACGGAAATGTTGGACTCAGTTGAATCGTAAGTCAAAGACTGCCTGTAGTTTCCTGTTCTGTCTCACCTTTCTCCTTTCCAAAAGATGAAAGAGTACAAACTCACACAAACACAGGCAGGCAGGCTGGCTCGGACTTCACAGAGTTAATTCTTTGGAACTGATAATGTCCTTGGCATTCCAACACGCTCTGACTGCCAAGTCCGAACTGATAACAAGTAAAAAGCTACTTACAGAAAATTACAAGGCAGACCACAAAAATCATTCACAAAGAAAACCTGAAGTAAGATCAAACTTTGTCCCGTACAAAGTTCCAGCCGACAACACACCCACTTTTATCCCCTGTGGGGTGTGGCTCAATGACTCAGCTCACTCTCTGACCCTCCCACGCCTCCTACGTTGCTGCTCACGTTTCTCCCTACGACGCTGCCTAGGATCAAGCCAACATTCTTCCTCTTGACTCCCCGTCAGGGGCTGCCGATATGCCTTCCTCCTGATTGATCTCAGGCTGTTCCTCTCGGTTGTCTGATGAAACCTGAGGCATTATCAGGGAGGAAGGCATTGCCAGAGAGGAAGGTCCTGGGGAGGAAGGCATTCCCAGTTCCTCCTCCTCATCTTCCGAGTCCTCTTCTCTAACAGCACAGGCTCGAGAATCAGAACCACAACAGTTTCCTCTCTCTCAGATCTTAAAGCATGTTTCTTCTGCACCAACAGCTTGTAGTTTCTTTCTCCAAGGTCATCTCCATAGCTCCCTCTACTCTGTGCCAGGTGTAATTCCTTCACCCTTAAGTGATCTACTGGTTGTAAACTTTCATCCTTGCATACCCTGATGCTCCTCCTCCTCCTCCTCCTCTTTTTCTCCCCAGGCCTACAGCTGCCACCATCCTTGTCCTGATAGTATCATCTGGCCATCTTCCCATTGGTTTCCTCCTTGGGCATCTTTTGTCCCAAGCTGTTCGGCACAAAGATTGAGCTGAGCAAGTGTTTCTTCCTGATCTGGCTGAAAAGTCCTTCATTGCATCAAGCTGTTACTCCTTGGGCAGCCCTGGGTGGGCTGCACCGATGCCAGTTTGGGCAAGGGAAGGTCAACAAGGGGGAAAAAAAACCTTCCTTTGCTACTTTGCAGCTATAGAGAGTAGAAGAGCATCAGCAATTAATTCCTGACGTTATTGATAGCATTAAAATTAAACATTCAAGATGTGTTTCTTAAAGCTGCTATGGGTGTTGATGATGATATATTAGAATAACAGAATAACAGAGTTGGAAGGGACCTTTGAGGTCTCCTAGTCCAACCCCTTGCTCAGGTAGGAGACCCTACATACCATTTCAGACAAAGGGTTGTCCAATTCCTTCTTAAGAACCTTCAGTGATGAAGCATCCAAAACTTCTCAAGGAGAGAAGCAACCTAGAACTGAAGAGAAATTTCCTCACAGTGAGAACAATTAATCAGTGGAACATCTTGCTTTCAGAAGTTGGGAGATGCTCCATCCCTGGAGGTTTTTAAGAAGAGAATCATTTATCTGAAGTGGTGTAAGGTTTCCTGCCTAGGCCGGGGGTTGGACTAGAAGACCTCCAAGGTCCCTTCCGACTCTGTTATTCTATTCTATTCTATTCATTCTATTCTATTCTATTCTATTCTATTCTATTCTATTCTATCTATCCCCTATTCTATCCCCTATCCCTATTCTATTCTATTCTATTCTATTCTATTCTATTCTATTCTATTCTCCATTTCTATTCTATTCTACTCCTATTCTCCTGTTCTATTCTATTCTATTCTATTCTATTCTATTCTATTCTATTCTATTCTATTCTATCCTCTATTCTATTCTATTCTATTCTATTCTATTCTTCTCTGTTCTGTTCTGTTCTGTTCTGTTCTATTCTATTCTATTCTATTCTATTCTATTCTATTCTATTCTATTCTATTCTATTATCTATTCTATCCCCTATTCTATTCTATTCTATTCTATTCTATTCTATCCCTATTCTATTCTATTCTACTCTACTCTACTCTACTCTATTCTATACCCTATTCTATTCTATTCTATTCTATTCTATTCTATTCTATTCTATTCTATTCTATTCTATTCTATTCTAAATGATATTGCGGGTTTTCCCATGCTGCCTCTTTCAAAGTTTGAAAACGACTTGGGGAAATGTCCTAGTTCCCAGCTGAAGTCACTCTCGCCTTCCTTCCCTTTAGCAGCCAATACAACAATGTTTTCTCAACTCGGGCAATTTTAAGATGTGTGGACTTTCAACTCCCCAAATTCTGGGTGGGGAGTTCTGGGAGTCAGAATAACAAGAGTTAGAAGGTACCTTGGAGGTCTTCTAGTCCAACCCCCTCCTCAATCAGGAGGCCCTATCATTTCAGACAAATGATCGTCCAATCTCTTCTTTAAAACCTTCAGGGATGAAGTAACCCCCAATAAACACCTGACATTTGTTAGCAGCCATGCTAACAAAGGCTTCATTGAATGGTCTCTCCTCTAACTTCTGAAGTTTCTGAACTTCTTGTTTCGGAGGTGAGCTGAGACCTAGAAGCACCATGGCAACTTTTGTATTGATTGGCTACCCTATCGAAGAACACCTGAAGAACACTGTGTAGAAGCTACAGTAGTTAATTCAGCCCAACAGGACCTTCCTTACCTTCTTGCCTTCTCTTGCAGGTTAGCCCCGTGTCCTGCTCTGTAAAGGATGGGGCTCGCTTTGAAACCATCCTTCCTCTGAAGAGCCTCCAGCCGGAGCTGCCTTTGAAAGCCAAGGATCCGAAGGAAAGAAAATTCACGTGAAGAGCAGCTATTACGGGATTCAACTGGTCAGTGCCCAGTGCCCACTTGGTAAGGAGACTTGCATTCCAGTAGATTTTCTTTTTTCTTTTAACTAGATTTTTTTTTTCAGCCTTAAAAAAATAAACACGAAAATTTTTAAAAAAAAGTTTAAAAAGAAAAGATGAAAGAAAAAGCGCAGAAGACGGAAGAGAGCAAAGGAAAAAGAATAAAAGATGCTAGATATCATTTCTTTCCATAATGGCAACCTTACTAGCTCTCTTTCCTCTTTAATAGGACGTAGTTCCTTTCTAAAGTAACCATATTCAACCCTTTCTCATCTCAAACCCAGAAATCACCCTTTCATTTTTTCTCCCATGCTTAGCAAAAAGCTCAGAAAAGGTTTCCCATTTATTGTAAAAGGACAAGATTTGCATTCCTGTAGAGATGATGATGATGGATGATGATTTCTGTTGGGATTTCTTTTTTTTCCTCTACCCTCCTCCCAGTTCCAGTTTTTTTTTTTTTAATCTTTTTCTTTCTTTCTTTTTTATGGCCTCCTGATTTTTATTCCTGCTGCCTTTCTTCCCTTTTTCCTTTTGCCATTCTTTCTCTCGTTCCCACCTCTTCCACCCTTCCTCACTCAGGGGCTGCAGAGCGACCAATCATTTTTGCCAGTAATTCAAAGGGATGGTAGAGAGTCTGCAGTAATTCCGAATTCTGTGCGATTTGAACCAAGATTTATTTTGATGTTTTTAATCCATGGATTTATACGCACAGTTGTGGGGAATCACCATTATCTGTGGGGTAGACTGTAAGGAAGATGACCTTGGCAGACAGATGTAAGCTCCGTGGCCAGGACAACGAGGATCAAATATCTCTTAAGTCCAGAGCAATGAGATAACATTGAGAAGTGGCTCAGACAGATACATACCCGATTCACTGCAACATAAGGATTCAGAGGGTTTCCAGCACCAACAGATATGCAAAATTCTGGGATGACAGCCAGTTCAATAAATATACCCTGTTTCCCCAAAAATATGACCTACCCTGAAACTAAGTCCTAGCTTGATTTTTACACGTGCGCCCAATATAAGCCGTATCCCCCAAAATAAGCCCTGATTAAGGTCCCGCCCACTCCAGAGTGCACAGGTAAAAATTAAGCTAGGGTGGGGATGGAGCTGCCCTACTGCTTACCTTTTGACAGTTGTAGCCAGGCCTCACACACCCCGACACCTGCCTCACCGGCCCATTTCTTTTGCAGCCCTCAAGGCTGGCAAGTCTTTTCTGAAGGCCTCTGTAGATGATAACCAAGCTCTGGATCGATCCGGAGCTGTTATCTGCTGCAGAGGCCTTCTGGAAAGCCTTGCTGGCTGCAGAAGAAGAAGCTCCTGAAGGTCTCTGACAGCGAAAAGGAAGCCAGGAGCGATGCGTGCCAGTGAGCTTAGTCAGTGGATTCAATAAATGTACCCTGTTTTCCCAAAAGTAAGACCTAATGCTTTTTTTGGTGGCAAAAAAATATATAAAACAGGGTCTTATTTTCGAGGAAACGTGGTAGTTTTAGCCTTCCTGTGGAGTTGCTTTCCTGATCTGGTCTACCTAGGGCAGGGGTGTCAAACTTGTGGCCCACAGGCCAGATGTGTCACGTGCTGGCCCCACCCCCCACCCGGTTTAGCGAAGGGGGGAAAAGTCCCGATACATCACATGACACTGCCATGATGACGTGTGTTGACACCCCTGACCTAGGGGGAAGGGATGTCATCTTATGTTAAGTCAGAGACATTGTAGGAGAACATATTTTTTTTCTTTTTCTTTTGCAACAATGTTCTTGCGCCATTTTAAAAATCAGAGGAGTTCTTGCAGCCTCGAGTCCTTCATTAAATTCCACCAGATGGTGTGGTTTTTTTTTTCTTTTTCTTTCATGAAGCAGGAGACCTATATATTATGAAATAGAATGGGAAGCGTTGTATTAATTGCGTTTGCCTGAAGATTCCTACTCTGGGCTAGAAAAACCTCCAAGCTTCTTCTCAACCTTAAGAACTACATAAATCAAGGAAATGTACAGCCTGTTGCCTCAAAGAACCAGGTGGATTCCTGTAACAAAGGCCTGTTCTCAACATTTGTATCTCACATTTGTTGAAGGAAATGTGCTCAAGAGCAGTGGGGTCCCCAACCTTGGCAACTTTAAGCCTGGCGGACTTCAACTCTGGCTGGGGAATTCTGGGAGTTAAAGTCTGCCAGGGTTAAAGTTGCCAAGTTTGGAGGTCTCTCCTCAAGGGGATTTCTTTAATTTTCCCATCGAACCCCAAACCATGAGCCCTTCCCTTCCCTTCTCTTGGATTCCAACTCCCATCAACACTAGCCAGTACAACTTGTGATGGGGTGTGCTGTCCAGACAGTATATAGTTAATTGGGAATTGGGCGCTGTCCCCTTAAGGCAATGCCTCATGGTAAATACGGTTAATGCATCATGGGAAATGTAGTTCATGTCATGTGGTCACATCTGTAATCCTGATTGGTCACTGAACTGACCCTTGGTTGGGTTGGGGGAGTTTCCTTTACTCTTGCTTGGACCCCAGCCCCATGCTGGTGTCTCACCCTTTGCTCCATCGTTATGGGATGAAAATCGCTATAATTTCACGCTTATGAAGTCAGCTATGCAAAGATTGGACATTAGATGGATCTTGACATAACCGTGAGTTAGACTTCGAGGATGCCTTGTGACCCAATAAAGAAACTTTGTATGGAAGCCTTTGTAAAGTTTGCCTGACTGTCTTTATATTCAGCCAGCAATTAAAAGACAGAACATGGGGCCCATAGTCCAACAACATCTGGAGAACCACTGGATTACTCATCCTAGCTGCCAAAGCAACTGGATGGAAAATGTTATTGATAACATTTAAAAAAAAAACAGCTGATGTTGAGGCTTCAGTAGTAAAAGATGCTTCGGCTGAAGATGTAGTGATATCAGAGGTGATATTCAGCCAGTTCTGACCAGTTCTGGAGAACCGGTAGTGGAAATTTTGAGTAGTTTGGAGACTGGCAAATACCACCTCTGACTGGCCCCGCCCCTTCTATTCTCTGCCTCCCATTGAGTCCCAGCTGATTGGCTGGGTCTTCTTTGGTTGCCCTGCACAGGAGAACAGAGCTGGAAAGCAGGTTAGTGGGGTGAGGAGGCAATGGGGATTTGCAGTAATCTTCCCATAGAGTGGTGTGAGATGGAGATTTTGCAGTATCCTCCTCCTGCCATGCCGACCAAGCCATGCCACACACACCAAGCCACACCCACAGAACTGGCAGTAAAAAAAATGAATCCCACCACTGAGTGACATCTAATGTCCAGTTAGGACTAGACAAAAAAACCTGGGATCCTCTAGAACAGTATTTCCTAACCTTGCCAAATGTTAAGATATATGAACATCACCTCCCAGAATTTCCCAGTCATTATACAGATTGGTGAAATCTGGGAGTTGAATTCCATGTATGATTGTCCTCTGCAAAACATGAGTTTGGTTGATGGGTCTTCAAAAAGAGGAGGGAGGGAGGGAGGGAGAGAGAGAAAGGAAGAAAAGAATAAAAGAGGGAAGGGAAAGGAAAGGAAGGGAAGGGAAGAGAAGGGAAAGGAAGGGAAGGGAAGGGAAAGGAAGGGAAGGGAAGGGAAAGGAAGGGAAGGGAAGGGAAGGGAAGGGAAAGGCAGGGAAGGAAAGGGAAAGAGAAGGGAAGGGAAAGGAAGGGAAGGGAAGGGAAAGGAAAGGAAAGGAAAGGAAGGGAAGGGAAGGGAAGGGGAAGGGAAAGAGAAGGGAAGGGAAGGGAAGGGAAAGGAAAGGAAAGGAAAGGAAAGATAAGATTACTTGAGTTTAGGGTCTTTATGATTAAATGGGTCCTTTTGATATTCATGAGCGCAGCATTGGGGGGTTGAGACAAGCAATAAGCTTGGAAGCGCTATGTGCATTAAAAAATTGAATATGTAGCATCGCACGCAAACTACACAAACACCGCCAGTGAGAACTTAGCGGGCAGGTTGTTTGCTTATTCAGTTCTTGCCTCTTCGTTCATCTCCGCTTCCACTTCCTCGCTCCCCGGCCCTCCTTTGCCCGCTATTCTGAGGCCGCTCGCTCGTGGCAAAGGGATCCTGCAATTCCCCTGCACAGGTGCGGAAAGCCCTGACGTGGCATTGCCCACCCCCAGGGCACGACCCCAAAATGCTTTGTCTCCTTTACCCACCGGAAATAACACATTGTGGCAGGTGGAGAAGAGCTACAGACTCAGAATATCTGCTGGTGGGGGGGAGCGACTTGCCGAGCGAGCTACCCGACACCTGTTTTGAATCTGGGAAGTTCTGTTTGGGGCAGAATGCCCCCCCCCCCAGATTTTGCTTCCCAGGCTACACAGAGCAAAAGAGAGACCCTTTCAGGTGGTCAGATCTGCTCCAGGGCCTCAGTTTTGCCTCTTGCATCCTCCTTTGGTGCTGTGTGATCAAACAGGGGAGACTTTCAAAAAAGAGACTGGACAACCGTTTGTCTGAAATGGTATTGGGGTTTAACAGAGTGGTAAGGGACCTTGCAGGTCATCTAGTCCAACCCCCACTCCACCCAAGCAGGAGACCCTACACCATTTCTGACAGATGGCAGTCCAGTCTCTTCTTGAAAGCCTCCCGCAATGTCCGAAGGGATCTTCTGTTCCATCACTTGATCATTCTCACTGTCAGAAAACTCCTCCTTATTTCCAGGTTGAATCTCTCCTTGTTTAGTTTCCATCCATTACTCCTTGTCTGACCTTAGGGTGCCTTGGAAAATAGCTTGACCCCTTTCTCCTCTCTGTGGCAGCCCCTCAAATATTGGAAGACTGCTATCCTGTCTCCCCTGGTCCTTCTCTTCATTAGACTAGCCATGTCTGGTTCCTTCAGCCGATCATTGTATGTTTCAGCTTCCAGTCCCTAATCATCATGGTTGCTCTTCTCGGCACTCTTTCTCCTGCTCGAGCCGGGGTTGGACTAGAAGACCTCCAAGGTCCCTTCCACCTTGGAAGGGACCTTGGAGGTCTTCTAGTCCAACCCCGGCTCGAGCAGGAGAAAGAGCGCCGAGAAGAGCAACCATGATATTCTAGGTTCTAGGTTCCCCATGTTCTCTAGGAAAAGCACGACGTATCACACCCCTGTCTTCATTGCTTTCCATCTGCGTCTTGCCATAAAGTCCTGCTCCTTTTGAATTTACTCTGCCAAATGAAGATGGAATAACAGAGTTGGAAGGGACCTTGGAGGTCATCTAGTCCTAGGGGAAGGTTAGAGAGTCCTCAACTTCTACCACAGTCACTTAATGAACCTTCAAAGTAACAGACCCTTCAGAAGCTATTGATGATCTGGTTCCAAAGTTTTGAAGGATGACACACACACACACAATGCACTCATGCGACTGCATTTTGGGTGCTGGGGCAACCAGTCTACATTTATGGCCATTTGCAGCATTTAATCCATGACATTTTTGCCTTCCGTTTCCAGCAAAATCCAGCCTTTAGCAAACAAACTTAGGGCTTGCTTTACAAGTGCCTTGTTTGCATAACAAATACTTCCCCCCAAAAAGGGTTATAAAATCGGGTCAGTCACATGATGACTTGCTTTACAACCCTCATGCCTGACGGCCGTAATCGCCAAGCTCAATTACAGTTGTAAGTTGAGGACCACCTGTGCTTTCATTTGGAGTGGAGTATAAACTTAGTTTAATTCTGCAGGTCTCAGCCAGTCATAAAGCAAAAATAGTTGTCACGGGAAATTCATACTTTTGAAATTGTGTGGTGTGCAAATTGGGCATCTGGCTGACCAGAACACCCCAGAAAAGGTGGTGCACCTTTTCCATGCTCTGCCAAGGAAAATGTAGGTATCCACTGTTGGAAATTAGCACCTACCCCTCTCCTAGAAAAATGAAATATCCTAGGAAATACTAAAAAGGCAGAATATTTCACCTAAAAAGAGAAGTAGAAACTCAGAAGCAGAAACTCACACACACCCCTCACCTTTGGGTGGGCCATTAAGGCCTGGGACAGAATATTTTACATAACAAAGATCTCCAGGTAGAGCTATAGGAATTGCCCAAAGCCCTTTCATTACATCATCATCCAGCAAAGCTCAACCAAGCCTGGGACTCAGGGCAACCTACAGAGTTGCCCTTGCATGGCCCCATGGGAGTCTGACAGCCAATTAGAAACAAGCTCAAATCCAAATCCCAACCGAGAAGAGCATAAAACCGAGGGACTCTCAGCCATCCTCCTTCTTCTTGATTTCTTCCTTCACCTTGAAGCATGTGATCCATCCTTCCTTCTTTGGAGCTTCAAGCCACGTGGTCTTGTCCACCATTAAACCATCTTTCCAAACAGCCTCCATGTTTCCAGTGTCTTTTTCCCCACTTGGAACTGAACCCAGAAGGATGTTTCTTCCAACGCCACAAAGTCACAGGGGATGAACTTGGCTCAAAGGAGATTTTACAAACGTTAGAGGAACGCCTGCTGCTATTAGTGCTGCAAACCTTTGTAGGGAATGCAAGCTGTCCATTCATGAAATGAATATCAGGAATGCATGAGCCGTTGGCAAAGATGACACCAGCCAACCATTTTCTATAAAAGGAAAATAACATTTTAGAGAAATGTGCTGTAAATTTGATAGATAGCTCCTTTGTTTCTTTCTTCTTTCTTTCTTTCTTTCCTTCCTTCCTTCCTTCCTTCCTTCCTTCCTTCCTTCCTTCCTTCTTCCTTCTTCTTTCTTTCTTTCTTTCTTTCTTTCTTTCTTTCTTTCTTTCTTTCTTTCTTTCTTCCTTCCTTCCTTCCTTCCTTCCTTCCTTCCTTCCTTTCCTTTCCTTTCCTTTCCTTTCCTTTCCTTCCTTCCTTCCTTCCTTCCCTTCCTTCCTTCCTTCCTTCCTTCCTTCCTTCCTTCTTTCTTTCTTTCTTTCTTTCTTTCTTTCTTTCTTTCTTTCTTCCTTCCTTCCTTCCTTCCTTCCTTCCTTCCTTCCTTCCTTCCTTCCTTCTTTCTTTCTTTCTTCCTTCCTTCCTTCCTTCCTTCCTTCCTTTCCTTTCCTTTCCTTTCCTTTCCTTTCCTTTCCTTTCCTTTCCTTCCTTCCTTCCTTCCTTTCCTTCCTTCCTTCCTTCTTTCTTTCTTTCTTCTTTCTTTCTTTCTTTCTTTCTTTCTTTCTTTCTTTCTTTCTTTCTTTCTTTCTTTCTTTCTTTCTTTCTTTTTCTTTCCACAATACTTGCCTTTGACAAACCGAACTCAACAGCCTTACCCCAAAGAAAAACTGATCGAAATTGACATGGTGGACAGAGAGATTTCCCCCCAGCTAGGCGTTTGCCTCGCAGACATTTATCAAGTGTCTGAGATAAGCTGAAGTGGTGTGCAAAACCGGGAACCATTCACCTTCACTGGCTGTGGAGGAAAGTTCACTTTTCATTCTTTTGTTGCCTTTAATGGGTGTTTTTTTCATTCCTTTGTTGTACTTAATGGCCTTTAACCCTGCTGTTTAATTCAAAGGACGCCTGGGGCAGCTTCCCCCCGCCCCCCAGAACAAGCGTTGGAGAGCTCCTGCCTTCCGGGGTTTACAATAAAAGGGGAGCTGCACCAGTGCAAAAGGAAGGAACGAAGGAGAGAAAGAGGAAGATCAGATGCTGCTTTTTAAAAACACTGGTTTTGCCCCGCTGGCTGGGTTAGGAATGGTTGCATGCAGCTAGCAATAACAACAGGGTATTAGACTTATACCGCTTCACGGTGCTTTTACAGCCCTCTCTAAGCGGTTTACAGAATCAGCCTCTTGCCCCCAACAATCTGGGTTTTCATTTTACCCACCTCGGAAGAAGGGAAGGCTGAGTCCACTTGGAACCAGTCAGGATTGAACTGCTGGCAGTCAGCAGAGTTAGCCTGCAATACTGCATTCTAACCACTGTGCACCATGGAAGGAAGGAAGGAAGGAAGGAAGGAAGGAAGGAAGGAAGGAAGGAAGGAAGGAAGGAAGGAAGGAAGGGGCACTAAATGTGTTTTCAGGAGGGAGGGAGGGAGGGAGGGAGGGAGGGAAGGAAGGAAGGAAGGAAGGAAGGAAGGAAGGAAGGAAGGAAGGAAGGAAGGAAGGAAGGAAGGAAGGAAGGAAGAGCAATAGCATTTAGACTTATATATCGCGTCATGGTGCTTTACAGTCCTCTCTAAGGCATTTACAGAGTCAGCCAATTGCCCTCAACAATCTGGGTCCCCATTTTACCCACGAAGGATGGAAGGCAGAGTCAACCTTGAGCCTGTGGGCAGAGTCAGCCTGCAATACTGCATTCTAACCACTGTGCACCATGGAAGGAAGGAAGGAAGGAAGGAAGGAAGGAAGGAAGGAAGGAAGGAAGGAAGGAAGGAAGGAAGGAAGGAAGGGGCACTAAATGTGTTTTCAGGAGGGAGGGAGGGAGGGAGGGAGGGAGGGAGGGAAGGAAGGAAGGAAGGAAGGAAGGAAGGAAGGAAGGAAGGAAGGAAGGAAGGAAGGAAGGAAGGAAGAGCAATAGCATTTAGACTTATATACCGCGTCATGGTGCTTTACAGTCCTCTCTAAGGCATTTACAGAGTCAGCCAATTGTCCTCAACAATCTGGGTCCCCATTTTACCCACGAAGGATGGAAGGCAGAGTCAACCTTGAGCCTGTGGGCAGAGTCAGCCTGCAATACTGCATTCTAACCACTGTGCTACCAGGAAGGAGAATGAGGAAGGAAGGAAGGAAGGAAGGAAGGAAGGAAGGAAGGAAGGAAGGAAGGAAGGAAGGAAGGAAGGAAGGAAGGAAGGAAGGAAGGAAGGAAGGAAGGAAGGAAGGAAGGAAGGAAGGAAGGGCAATAGCATTTAGACTTATATACCGCGTCATGGTGCTTTACAGTCCTCTCTAAGCCATTTACAGAGTCAGCCAATTGCCCTCAACAATCTGGGTCCCCATTTTACCCACCTCGGAAGGACGGAAGGCGGAGTCAACCTTGAGCCCCATCAGGATCAAATCTCTGGCAGTCGGCAGTGTTAGCCTACAATACTGCATTCTAACCAGTGCACCACCATGGCTGGAAAGAAAGGGAGGGAGGGAGGGAGGGAGGAAGGAAGGAAGGAAGGAAGGAAGGAAGGAAGGGCAATGGCAATAGCACTTAGACTTATATACTGGTTCGCAATGCTTTCTAGCCCTCTCTAAGCGGTTTACAGAGTCAGCCTCTTGCCCCCAACATTCTGGATCCTCATTTAACTGACCTTGGAAAGGTGGAAGGCTGAGTCAACCTTGAGCCAGTGAGAATCGAATTGCTGACAGCAGGCAGAGTTAGCCTGCAATTTTGCATTCTAACCACCGCACCACTGCTTACAAGATAGCCCTTGACTTTCACCCATTTGTTTTGCAACTGTTAGAAGTTACAACGGCACTGAAAAAGGTGACTTATGACTACTCCTCACACTCCATCGCAGCACCCCCACAGTCACGATATCAAAATTCAGGCAACTGGCTACCAGCATGCATTTACGATGGTTGCAACGTTCTGGGATCCTGGGATCACCATTTGTGATCTTAGCTGGCCTCTGATCAAGCAAAGTCGATGGGGGAAGCTGGATTTGCTTAACCGCCGTGTGGTTCACTTAACAGTTGCAGTGATTCGCTTAACAACCATAGCAAAAGGTCATAAAATTGGGCACGAGTGGCTTAACAACCACCTTGCTTAGCAATTGAAATTCTGGTCTTAGTCACGGCCATAAATTGAGGACTACTGTACTTGATATTCTCAGAGCTTTGTTGGTTATCCTCCAGACATTATCAGTTTGGTAATATCATCAGTGCCTCGTGGGTACAACCAAGTTCAGAGAATACCAAGAACACAAACTTCAGTGGAGATTCTCAGTCATCCAGGTCATGGGTGTGCCATAAGTGCTTTTCCAAAAGGCAACTGAACTTTGTGTGCATATTTTTTTCCCTTGAAAATGTTTAGCTTCTCCTCAAAGAAGCTTCTTCACTTCTGACTGAATGGCGGAGAACAGAATGAAACAATACCTCCTGTCTCCTGTCTACAACACTCTGATGACTCAGGGCGTGACACAAAAATATCAAAGTCACAAAAGTAGAATAAATTCCCTTTCATGCCTCCAGCTTGGCCCCAATGTCGAATTATCCTCGGCTGGAGATCAATCTCTTCAAAAAAACAGTCTACAAAGGAAAGAAATGCAGTCCGAACCCAAAGTAAAGATAATTAGAAATAAAAAAAACCAACACAAACCACAATGAAATAATCAACATGGGGGGACAGGATGATAAATTGCAGACTTTCAAAGGATAACGCAGCACCCACAGTTGGGAGGATGCCAAAACCCAGATAAGCCTTGACAAATATAATGCACGCTTTGCTTCCAGCAAGGAGCTGTGTGCAAATGCCCCACTTATATCCTCCCAGCTGCAATTAATGAAAGGGATCAGGGCCTTTTTCTCCCCCATAACCCATGTTGCTCCCTTCTCCGTTCCTCCCTGCGTGCCCTAGGATGAAGAGGGGGTGGGCCTGGGTCTTCCTCTGAATGCCCAGCTGGACTGTGCCCTTCCCCCGTTTCTTCCACAGTCACCGGAGCCACACTCCCACTCCCTGTCAGCTGCTCAATCTCCCCCTCAGAATCAGACTCCAACAAGGGCATGACACACACAGTTCTTTCACCAGTTCCACAACCATTTGCACTCTGATTCAGGTGACCCTTGAAGACACAGATCAACAACTCAACAACTCTCAGAGAGCTAATGACTGGCCTTCAAAGTGCTAACAACTAGATGGCTGCAAGGAATATAAATCCTTCCATTCTCCATTGTTCAGTCTGAACTGAAGAAGCTTCTTGGATGAGAAGTGAAACGTCTTCAAGAGAAAAAACACACAAAGTCCAGTTGCCTTTCAGAAAAGCACCTTTGGGGCAAGAGCACACATGTTCAGTCCTGAGCCACATATATTCCATTGCTGGCTAGGGTATTCAGGGAGTTGATGTCCACACATCTTTAAATGGCTTTCTTTAAAGAAAGAGTGCAGAGAAGAGCAACAAAGATGATTAGGGGACTGGAGGCTAAAACATATGAAGAACGGTTGCAGGAACTGATTGTGTCTAGTTTGATGAAAAGAAGGACTAAGGGTGACATGATAGCAGTCTTTCAATATTTGAAGTGCTGCCCCAAAGAAGAGGGAGCCAAGCTGATCTCCAAAGCACCTGAGGGCAGGACAAGAAGCAATGGGTGGAAAATAATCAAGGAGAGAAGCAACTTAGAACTAAGGAGGAATTTCCTGACAGTCAGAAGAATTAACCAGTGAAACAACTTGCCTCCAGAAGTTGTAAATACTCCAATACTGGAAGTTTTTAAGACGAGATTGGATAATCAATTGTCTGAAATGGTATAGGTTTCCTGCCTAAGCAGGGGGTTGGACTAGAAGACCTCCAGGGTCCCTTCCAGATCTATTCTATTCTATTCTATTCTATTCTATTCTATTCTATTCTATTCTATTCATTATTCCATTCCATTCCATTCCATTCCATATTGTATTCCATTCCATATTATTATTCCATTCCATTCTCTATATTCCATTCCATTCCATATTCTATTCTATTCTATTCTATTCTATTCTATTCTATTCTATTCTATTCTATTCTATTCTTTTCTATTCTATTCTATTCATTCCATTCCATTCCTATTCCATTCCATTCCATTCCATTCATTCCATTCTATTCTATTCTATTCTATTCTATTCTATTCTATTCTATTCTATTCTATTCTAAATGCACTCTCTTGATTTACCTCTTTTCACAGTAAGCTGAAAAGATCCGAGCAAGCTGGGGAGAAAGGGGTGAATGCCTGGAGCCCAGCAACAGTTCCCTGGAGTTTGGGTTGGTTGGAAGCCATGTCAAAGGATGAAGCAGGCTGTAAGTTGGCCCCGGTCTACAAGCACAAGGAGCGCAAACCCAAGAAGCCCCATTACATCCCCCGTCCCTGGGGGAAACCCTACAATTACAAGTGCTTCCAGTGCCCATTCACCTGTATGGAGAAATCGCACCTCTACAACCACATGAAGTACAGCCTCTGTAAGAATTCCTTGTCTCTACTCATTGAGTCAGACTGGCCTTACAAAAAAGGGGGACTCCTTCATCCGGAGCTCCGGCTCTTGCAAGCCACAGAGACGTCTCGGATTCGTGGGAGGCAGGAGGAGCCCGAGACCTTTGACACGATGGTGATGGAGGCCACGCCTTCCAAACGTGAAGCAGACCGAGAGGGTGGAGAAGGCAAGACGACCGAAGACACGGCCTCCTCAGAAAGGAGGAGTCACGAAACCAGCCAGTTCCAAGAAGAAGAGGAAGAGGAGGAGGAGGAGGAGGAAGAGGAGGAAGAGGAGCTATCTAGGTTCTTGCAGGAGGTAGACACAGCTGAGAAGAAGGAGATGGCCAAGGGGACTCTATCTGGTGGGGAGGCCACCGAACCTGATGTGAACTCTCTCCTTTTTCAGCTGAAAAACAAGCAGGGGAAGGCCTCTAATGACCTCACTCCTGACTTCATCATCACCGACGTTTTCTCCTTAAAGAAACACGTGGCCAAAGGAAAGGAGGTGCCCTCTGTGGAGCTGGACCCCAAACCAAAGCATTGCAAAACGCCCTCCAAGTGTTCAGGAAGCGGCGGGGTCTTCATGGAGCAATGGAAGCTGGTGGCCAATGGGCAACGGAGAAGCGCCACCGGAGTTCTGAGCCCATGCGCCGACGGCAACGTCATCCCTTGTTACCCTCCTCCAGCTTATGGGGACTTCCATGAATCTCAAGGCCTCAACTTCTCTCTGCTGGGGATCAACTACCCGCTGGCTCCCAACCTCTTCTCCTATTTCAGCCCTTCGGTGACCAGTGAGGCCACTTCCCATTCCCACTTGGCCCAATTCCCTTTCCTGGCCTCCACAGCCCAGCTGATGCACCCCCATTCGGCCCATTTCCAACCCTTGCAGAACCCCGAGAGGTCCACTTTCCTCCCACGCTTCTACTACCCTCTGCTTTTCGAGCATTCCTTCACTTCGGCAGAAAGCAAGATGGCCGCCACCAAGCCAGATACTCAACGACTGCCTGCCGCAGCCATACCTGCTCCCCTCCAGCCCCAAACCCCCACGGACCCCTCAAAGGGAGGTGCGTTGAAAGTCCCGGTGCTGAAAACTGGCCTTCCTTGGGCGAAAGGTTTCCGTGAAGAGCCTCTTCCTGAGCAGAGCCACAAAAGATTGCTACTGCAGGACGAAGAGAAGAAATGGCTGATCCATGAGAGGGAAAGCTATTCCTTGCTGGCTGCTGGCCATCTCTGCAGGAAGTCATCTCCTGAGGCTTACCAGAGTCTGCTGGGCATAAAAGAGGGGGCTGCTCTTCTCCCCAACAGCCTCAAGAAAACAGAGGCCCATGGAGCTGCTTGTTTGGACAATAGTGGGGTCACCCCAAGTAACCTGAAGAGGAAGTTTGCAAAGAGCGGCCTTGATTTGACAAGCTCTGATATGACAATACCAGAAAAAGAGATATATTCACCCAGGTATGATGTACCCTGTTTCTCCATGCATTTGTTGTTGTTAAGTTGCTAAGTGGTGTCTGACTCTTCATGACCCCATGGACCATAGCAAGCCAGGCCCACCTGTCCTCCCCTGTCTCCCGGAGTTTGTCCAAATTCATGTTCATTGCGTTGATGACACTATCTAACCATCTCTCTCCTCTGTTATCCCTCTTTTCTTGCCTTCCATTTTTCCCAACATCAGGGTCTTCTCCAATGAGTCTTCTCATTAGATGGCCAAGGTTTTTGAGCTTCAGTTTAGTTTAGTTTACTTTACTTTATTGTCATTGCACATCATACAATGAAATTAAATACCATCTTCAGTGTACTATACAGTAGAATTCAGTAGAGCTACTGTCCTGGGATAGAAGCTGTTTTTCAGCCTAGTTGTCCTTGTTTTTATCGTCCTGGACCGTCTGCCAGATGATAATAGTTAAAAAAAAAAAGGGTGCCCAGGATGAGGTGGATCTTTGAGGATGTTTTGAACTTTCTTAAGGCAGCGGGAGCTCTAAAGCTCTTCCAAAGAGGGGAGAGGGCAACCAATGATCCTCAGGGCGATGACATTAACCCTCTGGAGTGCTTTCATATCTGCCACTGTGCAATTGGCAAACCATACAGAGGTGCAGTAAGTTAAGGTATTCTCTATGGTGTAGCATTAGAAGGTCACCAGCAGTTTTTCATCCAGTTGTTGTTTCTTGAGAAACCTCAGGTAGCATAATCTCTGCTGGGCCCTTTTGACCAGGGCTGCAATGTGAGCATCCCAGGTCAGGTCCTCTTTTAGGGTAACACCCAGAAACTTAAAACTGGCCACTTGCTCCACTCGGTCTCCATTGATAAGCAAGGGCTGGAGGTCTGATCTGTTCCTTCTATAGTCCACTATAAGCTCCTTGGTCTTATTGGTGTTGAGGATCAAGTTATTGTCTCCACACCATAAAAGCAACCGGTCCACCTCATCTCAGTAGGCAGACTCACACACACACACACACACACAGAGATGAGTCCCACCACTGTTGTATCATCTTCAGTTTCAGTATCTGTGCTTCCAAAGGACAGTCAGGGTGGGTTTCCTTTAGGACTGAGTGATTGGTTCTCCTTGTTGACCTTGCCGGTGGTTTGATAGCTGACGTTTTCATGTGAACCCAGGAAACAGATTAATTTGATAACAGTATGAAATCAATGAACGTCATGAGGAACGGTGAAGCCACATATTCCTGCCCCACCTTAGTGTCTTCTTCTTGGTGTCTTCTGCTGTGCCAACTAAATCTCCAGGCTTTTGGGCAAGTCATGGACTCTTGTTGAAATGATGATGATGTGGTGTCTGCTTTGACCTGTGTAGTATGCAAAAAGTTCAGAATATAAGAATTGGGCTTGTATGGGGTGTAATTACCAGCCTGTATTGATTGCAGAGTCTTGCTCTGCCCTGCTCTGTATACTACAGTTTGAGACAAGGAAAGAGAGCTTAAATCATGGTTAGATAGTGGACTATGATTATGCACACTCCTTCAACATTTTGTTCTATTTTATTAATAGTTTCCTTCTGTCTGCTTTTTCCCCTTCTCCCAGCAGTGGTTTGCAAGTTACACCGATGCAAGCTTCAAAGTCCCTGGGCCACTGGCAGGTAGAACTTCATGAAAACCTCTCTGAAGGCCAGGAGAAAACTGGGAGCTCTGGGATGAATATAGCTTCAGACCAGCCCTTTTTAAAGCCAAGCGATGATCAAGTCATAACTGTTGGTCCAAGGGATCAAGAGATGACTACCGTGCTCATTGGGGACTTGTCGAAAACCTTAGAAGAGTATCAGGAGGTGGAGAAGAAGCTCTCACATTTGGCTAAAGAGGACTCCCCTGCACAGAAGCAACTTAGGGACCAGTTAGTCAAAATCCGGCAGGAACTTTTCCATATCCACCAGGCATTAGAGAAGGCAAACAAGTTCAATGAAGGTCCTTTGGACCTCTCGGTGAAAAGGTCTTCAAAAAATCCAGAGAAAGGACACCAAGACAAGAAAGAGTCGAAGGTTGGCATCCGTGGAGAGAAAGTGCACGGCAAAGACATGGGCTCCACCAATAAAGGTTTGGAGGTGGGTGAAGCTGATCTAGAAAAAGTATCCGATTGTTTCCTTGAGACTCAGAACAAAACCATCGACCTGCTAATCAAGATGAGCCATTCCAAGAACATCCAAAATTCCCCTTCTGAGACCCACCTGGGAGCTGTAATCAAGGCCGAAGTGCTTCCCCTCAACGTCCCCCTAGAATTCAGGCATGTCATGGAACCTTACTACAATCATACTACCAAATGTGAGGCAGACTCCAGTGTCCTGCTCTCCACCGATGGAAGATCAAGTGGCAACCAAGCCCCACCACTTTCCGTGACTGAAGAAACCCCACTAGGATGCAGGGCAATTCCATGTTCCTTGTCCTGCAATTTGAACAGTGAGACCAGTGAGGTGTAAAGTCCAAAACTTCACACTTGCCCTGAGTACGAAGTCACAAGTCAGTAAAATCTGGAAACCCCCTGGTCCGTCACTTTTGATGATCCAGATGGGTTTGTAAAGCATTTCTCGCCCACGTTTTATGAACGACATGCAACTCGGCAAGGTCTGTTTCTCCATTAGCATTTGTCATTGCATCCCTACTCTGCAGACCTGGATAAGGTAAGCAGGGTGGGAAAAGAGAGTAAGAGAGAGGTGATTTTTCTCCCCCAGAAGGACAGGTGTCTTTGCATTTTAGAAGATCCAATCCAACTCTTCCCTGGCTAGTTGAGCAAGATGCATTGTCTGATGCCAGATCTCCTTGGGATCAAGCAGAGCTATTTCTGGATGTCATTCCTTTTGCCAAGAAACCAGCCTCTGAACTCAAATAAAAACGACTAGAAGATAAATTGTGGATTAACTGCAGTCCCAGTTGCCTTTTCAGCAGAAAACAATTAAAGAGCATGCATGAGAAATCACATTTTTTCAGAATCCACTAAGTTCCTGAACAGTTGCCCAGGTCCTTCTAAAGGGATCCCATTCTTGGCCCCTGCTTGAGTTTAAATTCTTCTTTTGATTTAAATTCTTCCTCCAGAATTCACCATATAAATTGTCTTAGTAGCGAACAATGATGGGAAACCATTTTTACTTTTTATTTTGCCTGAAGCTTTGTTGAGGCTGGCAGAGCACACTTCTGAGCAAATACGAAGATTTTTCTCCTTCCTGACAAGCTTTTTTACGTGAGAGGTCATCTTCTGGACATTGCAGATTGATTTAATCATCCCTGCCTCCAGGCACAACCATGCTGGTCTTTTCGTAATGGCGCTAGACCTTTCCAAGCAAAACCTCTGCCCTCAAATCAGAGTAGACTTCTCAAAGTTTGAGGGGACAATTAAACGGGACCTCATCACACTTTTCATCTTCTCTAAGAAAAGATGATTACAGACAAGGAAGCAAAAGTCTCTCAGAGACAATTGGGAAACTGGTTGACCTGCTAGCTTTCTAGCTAGACAATGGTAAGACCGTTTCCTGAATCACGGGGTTTCCTGTGCTCATTGATATTTTTCTGAACACTGCAAAAATATTTGCTTCCTAGAAGCATCCATGTCCAGCCACCTCGGTGAGTAGCACTGGAGTTTCAACCCAGGTACTCAAAACTAACATTCATTAGCAAGAGAATTCAACGCTTTTGCTCAGAATGCAGTAATACACTTCTGAAGTTGAGTACGAACGCACACAAAAATTAGGGACAAAATAAAAGCATTTGCCACCGCACTATTCTTTTGCTTTCATAATGGTCATTAGACTGAAGTGATGCCCCAACAATATGCCCATCGTTCCTTGCTCTCTACCCATGTCTGAAATGTAACCCTTCAGTCAATGCTGGGACAAATTTCCACTGCACTTGTTGTGTCTATCGACCACTGACAATCACTGGCGGAGAACATGTGTCCTAAAGTTATTTATTTATAATGTGGAATGGTGTTCGGAGGAGAGAGGGAAAGGGTGGGAGCGAGCATTCACCTGTTATTTATTGTCCACCACTGGAAATATGTACAAACATATAGACAATTCAATTAAAAACAATTGGAACGTAATGTTCAAGCCTCTTTGCTGATTTGGAACGGGAGATTTTCCTGTGAAGTACCACTTTATAATGCCTTGCTAATATCACACTTGGAATATTCCAGTTTTGGTCATCACAATATCAAAAAAGATGTTGAGACTCTAGAGAGAGTGCAGAGAAGAGCAACGAAGAGGATTAGGGGATTGGAGGTTAAGAATAAAGAAGAGTTGCAGGAGTTGTGTATGTCTAGTTTAATGACAAGAAGGATTAGGGGTGACGTGATAGTAGCATTCCAATATTTGAGGGGCTGCCACAAAGAAGGGGAGGGGTCAACCTATGCTCCAAAGCCCCAGAATGCAGGACAAGAAGCAATGGATGGAAACTAATCAAGGAGAGAAGCAACTTAGAACTAAGGAGACATTTCCTGACAATTAGAACAATTAACCAGTGGAATGGCTTGTCTCCAGAAGTTGTGGGTGCTCCATCACTGGAGGTTTTTAAGAAGAGATTGGACAACCATTTGTCTGAAATGGTACAGGGACTCCTGCTTGAGAAGAGGGGTGGTATAGAAGACCTCCAAAGTCCTTTCCAATGTTGTAATTCTGTTCTGTTCTGTGATGATATAATACAGATTCTCTTTTGTTAGAAAATAATATCACAGTAGCACCAATGCCTGTTCTTCTCAAATTCATCTAAATCAGGGGTCCCCAAACACTTCAGCTCATTAGCCCCTTCATGATGTTTCAGATTGTTTATTGACCTCCAAACATTTATTCTATGAAACCAGTTTGATAAATACCACTTTAATTGTACTATGAACAATATTAGCATCAAAAACAATCGTGGATAGTCATCGGTTCCAGGGGGGTCAATATTGTCTTTAGAGAATCTTGGTCTAAATCTTCCTCATGTCCATTTCCTTTAGCAAAAAGAAATGAATCTTTAGGAGACATTAAATGAAGTTGAACATCTGCAACAGATGAGCATATGTGATGGGAATTGTTGCATCAAAACTTACAATTGTTATTGCACAGATCCATCTACATAATGCAATCTCCAGTGTATATTATGTTTTCAATTCTGCTTTGCATTTATCTCCAGTTCACCAACTCTTCCCTAAATATCCTTGCTCTCAAATTGCCCAGTCTTTCATCTTCTCTGCATTTTATAGCCCTTTATATGGTACACAAGTACCTTTAAAGCCAATTGATATAATTTAAGGGAAAACTTACCTCAGTATTTTATTTTAATGTAAGGATTGCACTCATAATAATAATGACTCGATAGCAGCTCACATCAATGGAAATCAAGCAGAAAGCTATACGCCAATCAAGGAACAACCAATTCAGACAAACGGTCTAATAGTAAACAACACCCATATTCAGGACCTACCGTGAACACTCCCACCAACACTGACAGGGCAATCCACTTTTTATATAAACAGAGAACAAACCTCCCTTCCTTGGTAGCACTGATGATGCTACCAAGATGGGTAATGAAATGTCTGCAAGAAAAAAACCAAGCTCAGAGAGCACCACGGGCCCTACAGTTCTCCTCCCTCCTCCCTGCAAACCCCACTCCTTTCTCGCACTGATGATGCTACCAAGATGGGTAATGAAACGTCTACAAGAAAACTACCAAAGCCAGAGAGCACCAAGGACCTCACAATATCAGAGTCCCCTAGAACAGTCACTCAGCCAATCCACCCAGGTGAATTGACAATCAGCTATGGAAAAGATGCATCAGTTCAAATGCCCAAGTCACATAATAATGAACCCAGGTTGACAAAACGCCAACAAAGGTGAGTTTTCCTTACTAGTGAGAGCAATAGCCTTTTCTCTCTTCATGCATTAATAAGTACCTGGAGGACTTCCAGTAGTAATAGCCCTTGAATGTGCCAGCGATGGTTTTCTCTGGATCACACAAGAGGTTTTGCAATCATCCAAGAGATCTGCTTTGTATGCAGGTAAGTTGCATTTATTAAATTTATGCCTCCTTCTTTTTTACGGGGATGGAGTTGATGCAGGTTCAGTTTGGCTTGGGTGAATTTCAAAATAGCCCACATACAAAGGCTGTTGAACAGGAAGCAGGAAGCTATCTGGTGCCACTTCATACTATACCTTTACAGAGGTGGTCATACATACCTTTGTTCCCATTTAGAGAAATGACTTGACTTTAACTGCATTTCTATTTGAATTAAAGTCTTCTTCCAGGGAAATTTAAATCTTGGTGACTTCATGGACAACATCCCATTGGTTGGGGGCATATAGTTGTTAACAATAACAATACTTTAGAAGTTGTGACTATTGTCTTCTTTTTCCTGATTTCTCCATGTAATCTACAGCCCTGTAATATTCTGATAATACTTAATCCAAGTACAAAACATTTGCCCCATGGCCTTTCATACTAGAATCATTAGAATAGAGTGGAGTGGAGTGGAGTGGAAAGGAAAGGAAAGGGAAAGGAAAAGAAAGGAAAGGAAAGGAAAGGAGGAAGGAAAGGAAAGGAAAGGAAAGGAATAGGAATAGGAATAGGAATAGGAATAGGAATAGGAATAGGAATAGGAATAGGAATAGGAATAGGAATAGGAATAGGAATAGAGCTGGAAGGGACCTTGGAGGTCTTCTAGTCCAGCCCCAACAAGCAGGAGAACCTATACCATCTCAGATACAGTAAGTGGCTGTCCAATCTCTTCTTAAAAGTCTCCAGTGATGGAGCACCCACAGCTTCTGGTGGCAAGCTATTCCACTGGTTAATTGTTCTCACTGTTAGGAAGTTTCTCCTTAATTCCAGGTTGCTTCTGTCTTTGGTTAAGTTTCCATCCATTGTTTCTGGTCCTGCTTTGGAGAATAATTTAACCCCCTCTTCTTTGTGGCAGCCCCTCAAATACTGAAATACTGTCATTAAGTGAATCACTGCAGTTGTTAAATTAGTACCAAAGTTGTAAAGTGAATCCGACTTCCCCCATTGGCTTGGCTCATCAGAAGGTCACAAAAGGTGACCACATGACCACTGGGACACCACAACCCTCATGAGTCAATTTCCAAGCATTTCCATTCTGCTCACGTGACCACGAGGATGCCGCATCAGTCATAAGCGTGAAAAATGGTCACAGGTCACTTTTTTTCCAATGCTGTTGTAATTTCGGTCACTAAATAAACCGTTGTAAGTTGAGGGCTACCTGTATTTTGTTCTATATTCTGGACTCCAACCCCCAGCCCACACAGCCAAGGTCAACAGGCTTTAAGCACATTGTGTCTGGGTTTGTCCCTCTCAGTTCTGAACTGGAACGGAACGACACAAAAAGCTACAGCAGGAACATAGCTGGCAGGGAGGTAAAATGAGGCGAAAGGGAGAGAGAAATTTTTTTGTGACGCTACGGGCTGCAGGGCGGAGAGCGAACGAGGCCAACGAGACTCCAAGTTCAAAAGGCAAAGGAGTTTAGCTTTATGTTTCAATAATTGAATAGGGGTTGAAGAACTCGCAGGCCTTATCCTGGCTCGCATCAGGCCCCGCGGGCACCCAACCCTCTCCAGCGCCAGCCCATTACACGGTGATTTGATCCACCTAAAGGCATTTGATAGCCAGCCTTCTGGAGGGTTGATAGGCATCTGGGTTGGTCTCAGGTGAGCGAAGATGGGAGCCCGCTTTGCTCCGACCTAAGGCAGCGAGGAAAGTCACCTCGCATGCCTTCATCCACGGAGGCCACCTTGCGCTGCTAAGAAAACAGTTGCTCTCGGATTCTGCAGCAATAGCACTTGGCAATTAGACTGATATACCGCTCCACGGTGCTTTGCAGCCCTCTCTAAGCAGTTTACAGAGTCAGCCTCTTGCCCCCAACAATCTGGGTCCTCATTTTACCCACCTCGGAAGGATGGAAGGCTGAGTCAAAACCATGAGCTGGTCAGGATCAAACTCCTGGCAGTGGGCAAAGTTAGCCTGCAACACTGCATTGTAACAAATGCACCACTAGGGCTTCCTTCCTTCCTTCCTTCCTTCCCAAGCAATAGCAGACTTATATACTGCTTCATGGAGCTTTCCAGCCCTCTCTAAGCGGTTTACAGAGCCAGCCTCTTGCCCCCAACCATCTGGGTCCTCATTTTACCCACCTCGGAAGGATGGAAGGCTGAGTCAACCTGGAGCTTGGTGAGATTCGATCTGTCAATTTGCAGGCAGCAGAAGTAGCCTGCAATACTGCCTTCTAACCACTGCACCACCGAGGCTTGAATATTTAAAACTTAGAAATATGACTTGTAACCCTTCCAACTTGGATTTGCAATCCTATGGAAATATGATTTGTTGAAGAGGACAAGCATGATGCAATTAAATTACATTAATTAAAATCATTGGTTTTAATTAGGTTGTTTGAACAAGTTGGCTGGATTTACAGCTAAGGCTTCAACCATGATTTATGTATGTATGAGCTGATGTCATGTAAACCCCGTTGCAGTTTAGCAACATGCGTTGACTTCGTACAGATGTGAGAAAAGCTTTGTAAAACCTGCAGCAAAGTTTCTCAAACTTTGACAACTTGAAAGCGTGTGTCGCCTTTAACTCACAGAATTGCCCAGCCAGCAAGCTAGGGGATTCTGGAACTTGAAATTCATTCATCTGAAAGGTTTGCCAAGGTCATCCCCTTAGAAAATTTCTCCTTAGTTTTGCTGGCTGAGGAATTCTGGGAGTTGAAGTCCACAAGTCTTAAAGTTGCCGAGGTTGGAGAACCCTGTTCTAGGTTACTTCTCCTTGATGAGTTTCCAGCCATTGGTTCTTGTCCTGCCCTGTGGTGCTTTGGAGAATAATTTGACCCTCTCAGATACCGGAATACTGCTATCACGTCACCCCAAATTCTTCTTTTCTTTAGACTAGCCAAACCCAAATCCTGCAGCCGTTCTTCATAGGTTTTAGTCTCCAGGCCTTTGATCATCTTAGCTGCTCTTCTCTGAACATTTTCCAAAGTCTCAGCATCTTTTTTTTTGTAAATTTTATTGGTTTTTAAAGACAAACAAAAACAAACAAAACATAAAAACATCCAACTTTCTTCCATAAGTGTACAAGCAGTGTGTCGGTTGGTTTACAAAAATTTTGTGCATCCATTTCATAGTCTCAATTACAGTTACATTGCATAATAACTCATATTATCAATCAAAAATTGAATACCCTAGTATCATTATTAATCAATCATTTGACTATAATTTTGTTCATTCATACTTTGCGAGATAACTATAATTTACTTAGTTTATTTTATAACAATTCATATAATCCTCCCAAATCTATCCTAGAGACATTTTATAGATATAATAATAAAAAAAGAAAAAAATACATCTTTATATATTCATTGTTTTCTAAAATTCTACATATTTTAATATTATATTTTATTATCTAACCATTGATAGAAAAGGTCCCAAATTTTGTAAAATTGTTTATCCTCTTGTTCTCTAATTTCAAATGTCAATCTACTCATTTCAACACATTCCAATATTTTCAGCATCTTTTTTGTAGTATCATGACCAAAATTGGTTGCAGTATTCCAGGTGTATTTGATTGATTGATTGAATGAATTAGGGTTAGAGTCCTCCTCAACAATGGCCTTAGGCAGGCATACTCATTTGTTGGGTTGTTGATTATCCTATGTTGGAAGACAGCTTTCCCTCCTTGTTTCCAAATTAAACTGTTTCATGCCTGGCATGATTAATAGCCACTCAGCTTTGTGCAAGCTTTCTAATTTTAAAATACAAATGACAGAGAAGTTGTTTTTCTTCCAGAAATATCTTCATCCTGAAGAAGAATATTTAGGCCAATTACCTATTTCTCTTTGATTGTTTGGCTGGACAGCCCCACCTAGTGCTCATTCGATAAAACTGTAACAAAGCATTCATCTGGAGTTTGCGTAGCTATGTTTTGCCCAAAACATGGTTGGTTGGTTTGTACTTTGGGCTAGGTACAACCCAGATAGTCTGTAAACCATTATGAATGACCTGAAGCCTTGTTGAAGCAGGTCCCTCTAAGGCATCCAGTTACAAATTAGAAATAACTCTCGAAAATAAATAAATAAATTTCTAAAAGGCATCTTCCACATGAGCTTTGGACTACAATACCAAGAATTCCCATCAAGCATTGCCAAAATTGCAGAAAATTATCAAAGATGCAGTCCGAAGGCAATGGGAAAGTGCAGATTGAGAGACACTGACTTTAAAAGATGGCATGGTGCCAATGTGCAGTTGGTTGAACCATTAATATTAATAGATTAATATTAATAAACATTAATAGCCTCGTTTCTCATACCTGCTAATCCAACAACCAGGATTTGCAAGATGCAAAAGTGGGCTTATGCATTGCAACCAAACCATATTATGGCTTAAAATGATGTGTGAAGTTCTAGCTCAGAATTGTATCTTCACCGCTGGGTACGGAGCTGAATGCTTCCGTCCGAAACTAGTTTTGTTGTGAGAATTCAATAACTCAACCCAACAGGTAAGCTGAGCAGCCTCAGCTGGAGAGCCAGGAAGCAGGTGGAGAGCTGGGTTTCTATTTTGCTTCCTCCTTGTTTTATGAAAACAATGGCACTCGGCAACCAACTCTGACCTTTTGTAGAGCTGTTGTGGTTTTAATCACGAAGATAAACATATCAAGGCGGCCTCAGGCATTCCTTCACCTTCCCAGAGATTAAGACTTGTCACAACCTGTTTAGAAGCCACCAAAAGTCACTAATGGCCCCTCTACAGCCCATGGCCTTCTGAATATCCAAAAAGTCCCAATTTGGCTTTCTGTCAGTTCCTGGGTTATGACCTACCAGGCAGCAGGGATCAAATTATCACTTATTAATTCACTTTCTCATTGTTAAAGTCTCATCCGTCCACCTGGACTACAGTCCTGGTTCTTCTTGACCACATGGCCCTTGCTGCCAAGCTATGTTAGGGGAGAAGGTGGCCTAAGGCAGCTACTGAAGTTTATAATAATGGAAAGAATTTGAATCCAGGTTTCTTGGATCCCACCCAAACTATTAGGTATGTCTAGTCTAATGAAGAGAAGGACCAGAGGTGATACGATAACAATCTTCCAGTAGTTGAGAAGTTGTCGCGAAGAAGAAGAAGGGGTCAACTTATTCTCCAAAACATCTCAAGGCAGCAGAAGCAGCAATAGGTGGAAGAACATTAAAAGAAGGACTAACCTAGAAGTAAGGAGACATTTCCTGACAGTGAGAACAATCAGTGGAATGACTTGCCTCTGGAAGTTGTGGATGCTCCGTCACTGGAGGTGACGGCCACTTGTCTGAAATGGTATAGGATGTTCTGCTGCTTGATCAGCAGACTGGACTAGAAGCCCTCCAAGGTCCTTCCAGCTCTATTATTCTATGTTCAAATAGTTGGTTCTTCCTCTAATAAAAGTTTCTGCAGATTTATATATCTGAAACTCAGGGGCATAAATACTTTTCTAAGAAGGCAGGATCTTCACAGATTGTGCTCAGCTATCCTTTCTTTGAAATCTCTGTCTGTCTGTCTGTCTATCTATCTATCTATCTATCTATCATCTATCTATCTATCTATCTATCTATCTATCTATATCATTTCTATCTATCTATCTATAACATGTCATATCATGACTGTCTGTCTATCTATCTATCTGTCTATCTATCTATCTATCTATCTATCTATCTATCTACCTACCTATCTACCTATCTATCATCTATAATCTCTACCTATACCTACCTACCTACCTATCTATTTCTACCTATCTATCATCTATCTATCTATAACATGTCATATCATGACTCTCTATCTATCTATCTATCTATCTATCTATCTATCTATCTATCTATCTATCTATCTATCTACCTATCCATCCATTCATCCATCCATCCATCTAATCTATCTATATCTAATCTATATCTATCTCTCTATCTATCATATATATATATATATATATATATATATATATATATATATATATATATATATATATATATATATATATTTCTATCTAATCTATATCCACCCATCTCTCTCTCTCTCTCTCTCTCTCTCTCTCTTTCTCATCTATCTCTAAATAGATAGATAATCTATTTACATCTATTATCTCTGTCTGTTCTTATATCACACTAAGGCAAAACACTTGATTTATGAGCCCCAAAAGCTGAGTTCCCCCAAGACACTTAAAAGACAGACCAGAAAGTGTGGACTCCAGTTTCAAAGACCTGGCACAGAATATTAGATCGATATTAGGCTGCTAATGTCATTTCATTTACAATTTTCACTTTACGCTGCCTAAATGTAATAAAGGATCCTTCTGCCATGCGTTTAATATGAGTATCTTTGTGTTTACAGGGTGAAACTATCCTATTGACATAAGTATTGGTCAGCAAAGGAAATTCCTGTCACTAACAACAAAGCCCTAGGTGACTAATTTCACTTGTGTATCACAAGAAACAGATCCTTCCAACCTGCTGTTGTGTTCAGGTAAAGAGCAGAACATTATTTATTCAACTTGGACCACAGGTACATGAAACTGGGAATGCTTGCTTGGTTAAAATGGGGCCATTTGCTTTGTGAAACTCTTGCTGGAAGAGGTGGGAAGCTGGGTGATCACATACGCAACTGTATGATTTGGTGTGAAGCCCGTTTGTGTAAAATCATTCTCTGCTTCCTCAGTCAGGTGTTATACGGGCGGTGAAGGGAGGGTAAAGAAAGACTGTTCGCCAGTGTGAGAATCACGTCGACTTTAGGACCATTCTCCAGGTAATCCTTGTCTTATGACTGTAATAAGGGAATGTTGTTGTTAAGTGATGCAATCCAGTGATGGGATTCAATTTTATTTTGCAACTGGTTCTGTGGGCATGGCTTGGTAGGCGTGGCAGGGGAAGGATACTGTAAAATCTCCAGTCATAGGTGGGATTTGCCGGCTCTCCGAACTTCTCAAAATTTCCGCTACCGGTTCTCCAGAACTGGTCAGAACCTACTGAATACCCCCTCTGGTGCAGTCATTAAGTGAAGCATCACACGATCATGACTTGTGACCCTCCCTAATGGCTTTGCATGTCAAGAAATCTGCCGAGGAGATTCCAAAGGTTGATCATGTGATTGCTGGATGCTGCAACCTTAATAAAAGCCCGACTGTTGCCAAACACCTGAATTGTGACTTTGTCACTACAGAGAGGCTGCAACAGTCAAAAGTTTCAAGACCATTTGTGGGTCATTTTTCCCCCAGCACCATGGTAATGTCAGGGCTCCGGCATATTTTATGAGTTGACAGGTAACTTTGAACAGTCGCTCTACAGAGTGTTGTAAGTCAAGGATTACTTGTATGCTAATCTAGGTTTCAGATTGTATCTAACAAGGAAGGGCCAAGGACGGGAAGGTGGCAGGGAGGGGGATGATGGTTTAGCTTTAAGTAATGATAGAGGGGAATATTTGTAGCTCAAGGTTGAACTGTGGATTCCTTGGTTTTCTGTGAGCTTGACTGTTTTCTTGTAGACATTTCTGACCTAACTAGGCAACGTCATCAGTGCTAGAAGTGAGTGGGGTTTGCTCTCTTTTTATATACAAGTGGTTTGCCTTAAGAAGGAGCATATAAACAGGAAGCAAACTTCTAGCACTGATGATGTTACCTAGTTGGGTAATGAAAGATCTGCAAGAAAACAATCAGGCTCAGAGAGCACCAACATTATTCTTCCTCCTCCTCCTCCTCCTCCTCCTCCTCCTCCTCCTCCTCCTCCTCCTCCTCCTCCTCCTCCTCCTCCTCCTCCTCCTCCTCCTCTTCTCTTTCTCCTCTACTCTGTAAACCCCACTCCCTTCTAGCACTGATGATGTTACCTAGTTGGGTAATGAAAGATCTGCAAGAAAACAATCAAGATCTCCACAGTTTTAGATATATTCCATATGAGTGGAAAATTTCAATTTTACTTGGAATCTTCTACATCTAAAACTGTGGCCTTTACCCACCCCCAATGTAGCTTTCAGAACTCTTTCCCCTCCTGAAATAGTTCCCAGACTATATGATGGTTTATAACCACTGTGTTGATGTTTCCCCCCCCCACCCCCAAGGGATGGATTATACCTTGGAAGACACGCGACGCAAGGAGAAACTTCTGAAGACGGTTTATACCCTACAAGTCAAATCAGACTCGACGTTTCAGAAAGCAAGTCCTCTCCTGACCAACCATCCAGGCATGGGCATGGTGACTGACCACCAAGTTCACCAACTGGTGGAGAAAGCCAGGGTCATCTGCCATGACCTCGACAATATCAAAAACCACCTTTACTATCGGCAAGACGATCTCGTTCGGAGGATCTCCAATCCCAACAGGAACCACTACGGGGCAGTGGGTGGAATTCACTGCTCTCCAGATGGGGTGGTCTACCTCACTACCGAGAACGCACCCAGAGTGGACCTTCTTAATCGCTCTGGACAGGTGTTTCGGTCCATCCCCTGTGTGGAATGGAAAAAGGAGGTCTTTCTACCCGAGGACGTGGCTATCACCAGAGCTGGGATGGTGGCTGTCACAGACATGCTGAACAGAACCGTCCACGTCTTCAATGACCGCTCCATGTTCTCCAAGGGGGAATGGCTCAGAATTGGGAGGTTCTGCTCCCCCAGAGGCATCGCCGTGGAAGCATCAGGGAGGATACTGGTGGCCGACTACACTGAAGGGAAAGTCCACGTCTTTGCTCTGGACCGAGCTTTCAAGATGCAGAACGCTCATTCCATCGCCAACTTCAGCGGGCCACGCTACGTGTGCAGCCTCCCCGACGGGGGGTTTGCAGTGAGCGAAGAATGCGGGGGGGTCAAACTCTACGACAGTAGCCACAAGCTGGTCTCTTCCATCAGCAGCAAATACGGCCACCGGTTTGGCAACCCTGCAGGCCTCTGTGCCGATAAGGAAGGCAACATGATAGTCGCAGATGAACAGCATCAGAAAGTGCATCTGTTTCCTAGGAACGGTTCTCCAATCTGTCTGGTATCGAAAGGTCTTCTGAGACCGACTGGCGTCGCCTGTGCCCCAGACGGGTCACTTTTTGTCACCGACAGTGGAGACAACGATATCAAAGTCTTCAAATATCGTGTGAGGCCCCATTACAATCCTGACATTATACCTGGTGACAATCCAAGTTATTCACCTCGAGGGAAGGCAGGATAGGAACGCCCACTGTTCTCGACTTACAACCTCAAGTCCAAAATTTTCGTTGTTAAACAAGAGAGCTGTTCAAGTGAGCTTTGCCCTATTTTGCTACCTTCCTTGCCACCGTCACTAAGTGAATCACTGCAGCTGTTCAGTTCATAACACGGTTGTCAAGTGAATCTGGCTTCCCCGATGTACTTTGCTTGTCCGAATGTTGCAAAAGGGGATCATGGGACCCTGGGACCAGAGGATTCCGGGATTCAGCTGGTTCAGAGTGGTTCTGGAGGACCGGTAGCAAAAATTTTGACTGGTTCGGAGAACCGGCAAATACTACCTCTGGCTGACCCCGCTCTTTCCTCTCCTATATTCTGTTGTTTATTAGCTCACCTGATTTGCCCATTAGAGCAGATTGCTGTGCCTCAGCTGAGCTAAAAAAAAGCACAGCTCACTAGCGTTGATACAGAGGGTGGTGTCTGAGCCTTGCACACACGCACACGAAGCCAGCTCTCCAAACCAGTAGGAAAAAATTTTAGAAACCCTTCACTGCCCGAGACACTGCAACCATCATAAATAGGAACCAGTTCTCAGGCACCCAAATTTTGATCACATGACCATGGTTATTCTGCAAATGTCGTAAGTGTGAAAAATGGTCACGGAGTCACTTTTGTTCAGTGCTGTCATAACTTTGAACAAACAAATGGTTGTAAGTCAAGAAATACCTGTATTACTTTTACAAATGCACCCATTTCTTTGGCACATTATCTCATCAAACCTGCATTCACTTGTTCAACCCTACGTTGACCTACTCGAGGGCGGAAATATAATTTTCAGCGATTCCTTTCTCATGGAGAAGACCCGTCCCGAAGAATGAAAACAGCCTCAGCAAATGACACCCAAAAGGAAAGAACATGAAATTGGTGCTGAATGGACAGTTTGTCCAATACTTAACTTTTTCTTCCTTAACTGACATTTTTTGTAGTAAGAAAAATGTCAGAAGAGAACGTGGGAAATGGAGGTTGGATGATAAGTGGACTTTTTTAAAAAAACATGGCACTGAATAGAGTATTTTGATCTGGAAAGGGAAAGAATGCCCAATTTTTAGCTTTTAGGATGTTCTGGAGAATGTGAATGGAAGATGATGGTGATTGGTGATGTGGCTCTAATGTAGTGATTAGGACGTATGGAATGGAAGAGAAAGGAGCGATTAACAGATAACAGATAATCAGAGTTGGATTTTAAAGGTAGAGATGAGAGAAGGTTAAAGAGTGAATCTAATTGAGCAGGGGTCCCCAACCGCCGGTCCGCGGACCGTGCCGGGCCGCGAACAAGCCTTACCGGGCCGCTGGTTGCTGGGCGCCGCCATCTTTTTGGTAAAAAAGCGCTTCCGGTGAGCTTTTCCGGGTAGAAAGCTCACGGGAAGCGTCATCATAAAAGATGGCGGCGCTACGCTTCGTGAGCTTTTCGGGTAGAAAGCCATTTCTCACCGAAAAAGCTCACCGAGCAAGCGCCGCCATCTTTTTGACGAACAGCGCTTCGGTGATGTCACGGAAGCGCCTTTTCTCATAAAAAGATGGCGGCGCCCAGTTGACGCCAGTATGGGGCGGCGCCCAGCTGATGCGGAACCGGGCCGCGGCGTCGAAAAGGTTGGGGATCCCTGTAATTGAGGACTGTGGCCCACAAGGGCATCTGCACAGAATGGGGAGAAAGCAAGCAAGATTTATGCAAGGGGTCATAAATCTTGGCAACTTTAAGACCTGTGGATTTCAACTCCCAGAATTCCCCAGCCAGCATGTTGGGACTTGTTTTCTGGGAGGACTCTGAATGGTAGTATGTAGAGGATTTTTAGAAGGGGATGGGAGGAACTGGCAGATTACAGAACAGACAATTGACCAGAAGAGAATCCCAATTTCCATGTATTATTGAAACCTGGCTGGGCAAGGAGGATGAATCCCCCTCTTTGAGATGGGCTTTTCAGCCATGAACTCCAGATCAGGGTAGCAATCCTAGGACAATGATTCTCAACCTTGACAGTTTTCAGATGAGTGGACTCAACCCCAGAATTCCTCAGCCAGCATGAACCTGATTTGCATTGTACCTATATTTTGTTATGTTAAACAAATATTGTAGAGTTGTACTGTGTAAGCCACTTGTTTGAATAAGCTAGTATTGAAGCTTAAATAAATATAGTAAGCTTGAAAGTGGCTGGATTGTTTGTAAGTTTGTAAGAGTATTCTTCTGTGTTTTTATCTGTTGATTTGTTGTTTTAATTGTTTTTCATTTTATTTATGCCAGGTTTTTTTTTGCTGTTTTCAACTTGTAAACTGCCTAGAGTCTCACAAGTGAGATGGGCAGCTATATAAATTTAAACTTAAACAAACAAAAGTTGATATAATATGAATATAGCCAATATAAAGGGGAGGGGGGAATTTTTCGTCCCAAAGATTGAATGTTTATGCCCATCAAAGTTTTGATAAAAATACACTGTTAACATTTTGTTTTCTCCAAAAAGTATAGTGAGCATATTTTCTTGCAAAAAAATTAAGGGCAAACCTGAAGAAGGAGCAAATCTGAAAGAAAGTATAAAAGCAATGTTTGTTTATAACTTTGCTTTACGAAGAAAAATTCAAGAACAAAACCTTTAAAAAAATGTGTATTCTAATTAAAAATATCTAAAAAAGCTTTAAAAGCTATGAAGTTATAAGGAACAAGGATTAGAAAGGATCTCTGCAGCCAGACTGCACTGTACCATTTCTCCAGTAAATTGACCACAGTAAAGGACAAAAGTGAGTTTTTGAAAAATAAATAATAAATAAAAATAAATAAATCTAAAGGATAACTTTTTGAAATGAAAGACTGTCTTTTATAATAAAAAGACATACTGTCACAGTACCAAAGACAGATATTAAAGAGGGAAATTGCATACTGGAAGATTCTGAGCCATTCTGTAGAGTTATCAGCTTCCAATAAAATATTTTGGAGGCAGATAAGGCTAATCCTTAAAGAAATATAAATTGAGATGGCATGAAGCTTATCAGGAAATTGGAAGATGCAGACCTTGCTTTGAAAGGAAGCTCTGTGTTCTGCCCAGGGTGTGGACAGCAACGGTTAATTTCGCTTTGCAGAGCAAAAGATCTTAGTGCAGTAAGAATTTGGCAATCTGAAACGCCGCTACAAGAGCTTCCACTTTCTGCATTACTTACTGTACATTTAATCAGGTCAGTATGAAACAAAAGCCAAATTCATGTCTGATGTAAGCAAACCGCGTTTCATGTGTGTGTAGATTGTTAGTGAAATTTTGTGGCTGTAGTGTCCGTATCGTGACATCAAATAATATCCTGTACATGGGTAAACTTGCAAATTCTATTCTATGGTTATATGCATGGGGGCGTGTAATTAATGCATATATGAATTTAATATTGTTAGAGGGCAATATGCTGACTCTGTAAACCGCTTAGACAGGGCTGTAAAGCACTGTGAAGCGGTATATAAGTTTAGTGCTATTGCTATATTGCTATAAGCTACAAATGATCATTCAAGCCAAAACCAAGTTACTTAAGAACAAAGTCACAGTTTGTTCCTTGTTTTCACTATGGTAAGAAATGTAAAGTAAAAATTTTAAGTCCGGGTGGTTCTGTATTTGTAAGAAAACATATTTTGAGAATTTTCAGAATTTTTTTTTAACCAATTTGACTGATCTAGTGTGACTTTTATATTATTGATCTTCTGTCTTTTTGAAACTTGACATTTGGACTTGAACTCCCAGAATTCCTCAGCCAGCTGGCTAGGGAATTTTGGGAAATGTAGTCCACCCATCTTCAAATTGCCAAATTTGAGAAACACTGCATTTGAACGTTTCCAAAGGGGACAACAAACTTCTATTTCTTTATTTGCTTTCAGTGGATTTGTTTCTGAGGGGCAACGTGCGGAAAGCTCAGCGTAACAACCCGCCTTTATTGTTAATGTTTGACATTATATTATTATTGTTGTTGTTTAACTTTATTATTATTGATATTATCAATAACAATAACGGTGGGGGGACTTTTAGTTTGAGCAAAACTAAAAGAGCAGCTTTTTTGCCATAAAAATGGATCGAATTGCTGGTGAGAGCGAAGAAAGAGTAGTAAAAATCTAAAATAAACAGCGGGATCATCTTCAAAAAATACGAATTGCAGAGCAACAGGGAACGCCTCTTTCCTTTTCGCGAAGGGGAAGCTCGATGGGGAGGAACTCAATGTAGGCAAACGAAGGAGGTCGCCGGAAGGCTATTAGGCAAGGACGGCCCGGACGGACGTCTTTGAGGCGCGGACCGCGTCTCCTAGAAACCATCCAGTAGCACCCGGAAGTGGGTTGAATGTCAAGCGCCGCGGGGTTTTTTCTCCTTTTTCCGCGTTTCGGGGGGTAGCAAAAGCAAGCGGGGGTAAGTTTGGGGAACAAATGGGGGGCTGTTCACTGAAACGGGGGCAAATGAGGACACTGTACCGCCCCCCCCCTTTTATTTGCCTAGGGTCCCTGCACCGGTCGAAGCGTAAGCACGCTTAAACTGAGTTTGCTGAATAAGCCACCAAGGGATGGTGGGCCCTTGGGATGCTGGGCCTTTCACCGGCGTGGAATCTCCGTGGGTGGGGGTCGCCTGATGTAGGAATCAAACCCAGGGATTGGCGGGGGGGGTGTGTGAATTGGGCCACCAAAGGTTCCGTAGTTGAGTCCTGGAAGCAAAGCGCCTTGATGGGGAATAGAAGAGAATAGAATAGAATAGAAAATAGAATAGAATATTGGAATGAAGAATAGAATAGAATAAAAAACAATAGAAAATAGACTACACTAGACTAGACTAGAAGAACGGGACCTTGGAGGTTTTCTAGTCCAACCCCCTGCCTAGGCAGGAAACCCTATACCATTTCAGGCAAATGGTTGCCTAGGGTCTTCTTTAAAATTTCCAGTGTTGGATGGGCGAGGGAGGACACCTTTTCTTTGGGAAGAAGTCTTGTAGTGGGGAAGAAGCATTGGAAGGTTGCAAAAGGGCTGGGGTCTGCCTTGGGCTAAACCAGAATGGGGTGGGGGTCTTTGGGGAAGGGTATTTGGGAGATGTTTGGGGCTGGGTTTTTGTTTTGTTTTTTTTGCAGTTGATGGTGATTTTGTCAGTGGCATTGGTGTTCAAGTGGTGTGCCAGATGTTTTGGGGTTTGACATTTTTATCTACCTACTAGCTCGATACCCTTGCTTCACTACGAAAGTACGTGGTTGGGCTTAGTTTTTGGGGAGGAAAATAAGGGGAAAAAATTCTGTCTACCAGCATCCATCTGTATTCATCTGGCTGGCATCCTGCTAGTGTGTGAGAGAGTTGAGGGCTGTTTGGAAACTGAAGCAGTATTTGCTGTGTGAGCAAGAAGGAGATAGCAAGGAGCCTGGCCATGGCTTAGCTCAACTGTACTCTACTAAAGCTGGTTGCTGCTGTGAAAGTAAAACTGAAACTGAAGCTACTCTCCTCTGCTTGTGTTTTGCATTTGGAAGAGATTTCTTTTCAGGTGGGGAGTGGGAGTAGAGCTCCTTAGCATCAGAGCATGTTAATAATAATATAGGAAATACTAATGCTCTGGTGATCATTTCGAAAAATCCTTTCTTAGTGAGCACCTAGAAGCCAAGAGGAACAGACATGCCAAATATCAAGTTTGTAGGCTTTATGGTTCTGGAGATTTTGTGATGATGCATGAGGGGTATTTCGCTTTTATAGAGAGAGAGAAGAAGATAATGTTTTTCCTAAGGACCTGAGGTAGTCAGTTGTTGATTACAGGGTATAAGTTGTTCTGAGTAAAGTTGGCTTTTGCAATTGACTGGTGTCTTTTGTCAATCCCGAGGATGTTCAAGTGGTGTTCCAGTTGTTTTGGAATTGCACCATACGTGCCTATTGCTACTGATACTACTCTGCTTTCTTTTGCCATAGTTGTTCTATTTTTATTTATAGGTCTTTGTGTTTTGTTATCTTCTCCAATTATAATTTTTTATTGTTAAGGTTTGATAATTGTTCATTAGGAACCATTTAAAAAAAAAACTACAGCTATGCACAAAATTATTTTTTGCTCTTCTATACCATGCTCTTGTTTTGTCTCCATGATTCCACTCTAGCAATTTGTATTTATAACTGCTAATTGTAATTATTTGGTCTGAGATGTAAGCAGAAGACAGGGACAGCACCCTCCAAACCTGGGCCTTCTAGATGTCTTCTGTCTGAACATTTTTTTAAAAAGCTACCATTTAAATATGATGAATTATGCAAATTCCCCTTCAGTTTGTTGAAAATATCTCAAAGAAAACACTGAATCTGGTACAATGTCACATGGAATATTTAATGAAATGTTATTGGGGAAACATAAGAGGAAACAAGAGCAAGTGGCAACATTTAATATGGGTCATCAATGTAAGGAATTAGCCAGTGGTTAAAACTGAGTAGCTATCAACCTAAAGAGATTATTACATTAATAATCTTAATATTACTGGGAAAATGCATTATGTATTATATAGTTTGGATGCTGCAGATAAAATTTAAGTCCTTTCTATCTCTAACCATTAAATCTAATTTGGCTGTCAAGAGGTCTTTCTCGCTACTCCAGAAAAAAATCTACATTAACAAGCAATTCCTCAAACTTTCCAGGGCTATGTGGTTGCTAAGAAATCTTTTGTGATTTCCTAGTGTGTTCTTCTATTATTCTCTTATGTTTGTTTGCATTCTTTGGAACAATTTTTTTTCTTTACATTTTGGTCAATTCTCTCTCTCTGAGCATTGAGGTTTCTTATTTAAAATTTTAAAGCATACACTACCAGCAAAATGTAAAATACTCAGTTCCTGGTTTTCCTAATAAGGCATAATAGAGGCATTTCTACAGTAAGACTTAGTGAACAGTATATGATATTTACCTCTTCAGTTCACTTTCTTTTTGCAAGAGTTTCCTTCACATATATGTCATGGCTGGGAAAAAGCAGACTGGGGGATTCATATGTACAGGGTAGGCTTGGCTAGAAGGAACCCACCAATATTAGGGCTCATGTGCTTAAGTACTAATATTTTACAGAAAAATAGCCCTGTTTGCAGACTTGACAGGAAACAATTTTGCAAAGCACAAATATGTCAAATGTTTATTTTTCCCCCAACCTCAACCCCTCACACCTTCAACCTCAAACTGCCTACCATGGACCTCACCCCATTCCTAAAAGGTCCTACCGTCCCTGTCTTACGGTCCCCATTTATCTGTATTTACTTCCTTTGTTCTTGTTTAGGTTCATACTTACACTTGTTATCTTGTACATGTTTGACAAATAAAATATAAATAAATAAATAAAATGTCTTACATTCCTGGCAGTTGATCTCTTCAGCTAAGCAATGGGATGTCTAAGGTGTTTCAATGCTTGCTACTCCTAAACTTTGCTGGTGGGAGCGTTCCCACGCTTGAATCTTATTCCTGTTTCTTCCTCCTAAGCCTGGGAATGACCCTCCAACATTTACCTGCACTGACAGCTGCCCCACATTCCTAAGTGAAAGGGGCCGAAGAGGAAATAGCCCCGTCTCAGAAATTGTAGTCCTTCTCTTCTTATAAACTACACACATATAGTGCAAAGAGCATGTATCAACCAGACACCTCTTTTCTGCCTCAAGAGACTGGGAATTCATCCATAAGCAGACACTGCCTCCTGCAACACCATTTGTACAGGCTGATGATCCCCCGCCCCCGGATAAGTCAAGGCATTTTCAATGCAAATGAATTATCCCTTTTCCATGGCCTAAATGTCGGAGATCAGCTATGCTTTATTTTAACAGAAAGTAAGAGAAACAAAAATTGCATCTATGCTTTCCAATCTACCTGCTGTTAAGCAACATTTCAGTTCTGCTGATTGGACCTATCACAGAGGATACAGCCCAAAGATATTTGGTTGGTTGGTTTTTTTTGCATGACAACCTTGGAATGGTGCTGAAGGACAGCAGACACTGGATACTGTAAACTGGTCTTATTGACTGTAATGTCTATGTTTTGATATTTAAGGTACTTTAAAAGATAAGAACCTGTTAGTTCCAAGGTCACGTGTCACATGTTTTGATGTCACCTTGGATTTTAGAGTGAAAACAGAGTGGTTGCTTGGGCGGAGAATTAAAATAAGGTGTTACTATCCCTCTTTCATGTTTTCAACCTCCTAGGAAATCCTGCAGTCCTTCGTAAAACCTCCTACATGCCACAGCCAAAATCGCTAGCTTTTTTATTTTATTTTACTTCTTCTCTCTCCTTGTTCTTCTGATGCAGAAACCTAAAAGGCAAATCATTTTGTTAGAAGGGAGGTAAGTGGTGGGATCAACGTCATTTGCTAAGCGCATTGGTGTTGGATTGCCGCTTGCTTATTTATTTATTTATTTATTTATTTATTTATTTATTTATTTATTTATTTATTTATTTAGTATGGCATCACAACACAGCATCAGTACTCCCAAAAAAATTCACGAAAGCCACCTATAAAACGTCTATCAAAATATAAAACATCAGAGCAGTCAATAGTCTTTTAAAAAACGCACAGCACGAGTGATGGATACAATTACTGTAGGTATACAATTAAATTATGTACGAGCCGTTACTCACGGGGTAGCTAAGCCTCTGTCATGTAGAGGGTGCAATGTAGACTAGCCTCTTTGTGGACACCCCAGGCAATGTGACCCTGTCACGGCTAAATAGTCTGTATTTTCTGGCTGCTGGATCTCACAAGGATCTCCCAGCAAGAAGAAGGCAGCAGGAATACGGAAAATACTGGATTGGTGCTAAAGGATACAGTAACTGGGCAAGTACCAAAGCTGGCCTTGAGAACTTTTATGACTGCTGCTTTGTGACTTCTCTGCAGGACTGTACTGATGAAATTAAGCTCCTGACTAATGAAAGAGCTTAAGGCACTATTTTGGGGGCTGGAGGGCAGTCAAGTTATTGCTAAAGACATTGGAGCCTTCTACGATTAAATGCTGGGTACTCCAGCTGGGCTCTCTATAGAAACTTCCCATTAAAAACTTAATTGCTTTTTAAACTGCAAAAATGTGAGTACGTAACACCCCATATTATGCTGGGGTTTAGAGAGGATCCTGAATTTCTTGTTTTGTGGGCGGCATCAGCATCATGACTTTCAATGTCTTTGGAGGAAAAACCAGCATTTGACTTAATATCTCAGAAGAAATGCTTGCTTTTAATTAGACCACCCAGTCCTTTCTTTCAAGAGAATCCCAGTTCTGAAGTAGGAAATTGCGACCGGCTTTTGAGCCGATTCATTAATCTAATCCGCCATGGCAGTCCTTGTGCTTGCTAGTGTAATCATCTGATTAATTAACTTAATTGTTCCCGTGGCAGCTGTACAAAGAAATGCCACTTTATCCACATTTCATAGTTGGAAAATAATAATAACAATTGGAGACCTTTTTAGCTCCCCTTTGTCCTGTAATTGGTGATTATCTGAGAGATGTCTAACATGTTTGTTCTATTATATTTAGATGCCATCTTTGTACAACTCAAGAAAGCTTACGTAATGTTCCCGTCTCCTCTTTTCCTCACAAACAACCCTGTAAAGCAGATTGGATTGAGAGAGAGAGAGAGGGAGTAGAAGGGAGAGGGAGGGAGGGAGAGGAAGGGAGGGAGGGAGGAAGAGAGACAGAGAGACAGATATCTATATCTATCTATCTATCTATCTATCTATCTATCTATCTATCTATCTATCTATCTATCTATCTATCATCTATCGACCATCTATCTATCTATCTATCTATCTATCTATCTATCTATCTATCTATCTAGAGAGACAGAGAGAGAGAGAGAGAGAGAGAAAGAGACAGAGAGAGAGAGAAAATCGCCAGCTGGTTTTTCTAAGGAAGGACTTGAACTCACAGTCCTGGTTTCTAACCCAGGACTGTAATCAACTACCTCAATCCGGCTCTTACATTTCCCCTACGCTCAAACACAGATAGTCCTTGACTTATGAACCCCATTGAGCTCAACATTTCCGGCCTTCCGGAAATACCGGAAGTGCTGAAAAGGGCCCATTTTTCAGCCTCCCAAGGCTGCGGAGGCTTCCCTCGAGCCGCCAGGAGGGCAAAACCAGCCTCAAACGGGCCAAAAACCAGCTGGGAGGCACACGCATGCACAGTGTAGGTAAGGGGGCGGGGTGGGGGTGTTGCATGCGCATGCATAGGGAGGCGGGGTGCATTGCATTGTGGGTGCCCTCCCACGTGCTTTTGGCACACCACAACAAAAAGGTTCGCCATCGCTGATCTATAGAAACAACAACAAAAGTACTTCCTTCAGTTTAAGGCTTAAACTCTTTTAATTTGCTCCAGTGCCCAAGTTCAGAAAGCAGCTTGTTTATTTCATTTTTTCCCCCCTGCTTCCTTATACATTTCAGATTTCCACATCATGGCGTTTAAAGTCTTTTTCCCTCTTTGCTGCGCTTCGGCTGAAAGTGGCCTTCTGATTGGACGCTGGATTCCAGAACAGAACTCCGTTGTCATCCTGGCTGTGATCCATTTCCCTTTGATTCCCGGTCAGGTGAAGCAGTACCTCTCCAAAATGCAACATGCCACCCAAGTCCAACTGTCCGTGTTGGGTTCTTGGACTAACAGCCAAGAAAAACAGACTTTGCAAAGGTTCATGGAAGACCTGGGCACCATTTTTTCCCAGGGCCCCTGGATCCAACTCAGCCGGCGAAAAGACAGCAAGTTTTGGAACTGTTTGGCCACCTGGAAGGAATCCAGCGGTGGTAGCGACATCGAAGAAATCATCGTGATCTATTACGACCAGCGTAAAGTGATGTTGTCAGAGCTTCACCCTCCTAACAGTCACGGGGTTCCTTCCGGTCAGAAGGCAGTTGACGCTTCCAAGCTAGCTGCTGTGTTTGACACCGTTGCGAAAAGCCAAGCGCTCTTCACAAAGGACCGGTATGACGAGGGACCCATCAGGCTCACCCACTGGCAGTCTGAAGGGGTGGAGGCCAGCATTATCGTAGAACTCTTGAAACAGGTGTCTGTCCCTGCTTGTGCGCTGATAACACTCCTCCTTTCCTTTGTGGCTGGCTGCTGTCAAAGCAGGTAGGTGGGTCGAATGGGAGGAAATGACGGGAAATGGTAGGATTCAAAAATGGGGAACTTTTCCCTAAGCGACAGAGAGCTCACCTTTAGTAGAAGGGAGTACACTGTGCCCTATTTCACTTGCTCTTGAAACGTCAATGTTTCCGTTCGCAAATGCGTCAAAGGAAAACAAGAGACAGATCTTGTCGCCAACCTGATTCTCGATTCTTTCATGTTGAGGGGTGGCTTGGAACAGTGCTCTTCAAGTCATGCCTGATCGCTCCTTCCCTGGAGCACAGAAATCCCAGGGGCAGAATAGACTTTTGCAATAAAATGGATTGTTTGTTTGTTTATATCCCACCTTTATTATGTTTATAAATAACTCAAGGTGGCAGACACACAAAACTCCCCCCTCCTCCTATTTTCCCTCATGACAACAACCCCTTTGAGATGATGTAAGCTGAGAAAAAAATGATTGGTCCAAAGGCACCTAGTCAGTTTTCATGCCTAAGGCAGGACTAGAACTCACTGTCTCCTAGTGGTTGACTCAAAGTCACCTAGTCAGTTTTCATGCCTAAGACAGGACTAGAACTCACTGTCTCCTACTGGTTGACTTAAAGTCACCTTGTCAGTTTTCATGCCTAAGGCAGAACTAGAACTCACGGTCTCCTAGTGATTGACCCAAAGTCACCTAGCCAGTTTTCATGCCTAAGGCAGAACTAGAACTCGCTGTCTCCTAATTTGTAGCCTAGTGCCTTCGCCACTAAACACATTGGCTCTCAGGAGTTAACTCAGAAGTGGGAGTTTAGCAGTTGCAAGGCCCCATGTTGTCGACTTTCCATCCAGGCTAAGGCCTCCCAGTGTTTCGAATGGAAGATCCCCAAAATGCCAACCTCCCACCCCCTCCCAATTCTGAGTGGGTGTGGAATTAAAAAGATTTTTGGGGTGAGCTTATACTTTAGAGTAGGCTATCAGAGGGGATCTTGTTGTACTACAAAGAGGGATTGAAGTTTGGTTTCCAAGCTGGCAAAGGGAAGCTTGATTAATTCCATTTGGATAGTATCTTCTCAGCCATTCAAACCTTAGCAAGTGCAGCCTTGGGCTACGAAAACAGAAACCATAGGCGGGTTTCCAACTGAGTAATACTGTCGTAAAAGATTACAGCTACAGTATTCATACTATCTGTTGGAAGTAGAAGCTTATTAGCTTTCACATGTATTTGAAGTGCCTGTGGGGGAACTGAAGGCCTTTGGAGAAACAACAGTCTTGTGCATACAGATGACTAACATCAGCCTGGTTTAAATCATTTTCTGTTGAGTTAATCAATGGTTATTTGTGAAACATTCATTGAAAGTTAGATTGTTGAACTGCTAAAGAAATGGGCAGAATGTTGCTCACATCCTCAGGATTCTTGCTGCCACACAGGGAATCTTGGACCTAATGGATGATGAGAACTAGTGGCCTTTTTCCTGAGATAAAGTCGGGAAAATATACTAGGATAGACAAAATGTATGGACCAACTCCCAGAATTCCCCAGCCAGCATTCCCTGCGCTCCCAAAATTCCCCAGTCAACTTTAAACATGTGAATTTCAATTCCCAGAATTCCCCAGCCAGCATTCCCTATACTCCCAGAATTCTCCAGTCAATTTTAAAGGTGTGAACTTCAACTCCCAGAATTCCCCAGCCAGCATGTTAAAGGTGAGTTCTGTGCTGTCTACACAAGATCCCTTCGTTCTTTAATCAAAGTTGCATCCTACCAGTTTTTCTATAGGAGGTAATCAAGCTTTGCCAATACAATTAGAAGTACGAGCATTGCAAATGGCGGTCAGTTTATATTTAAAATGCTGTATGTTTTGAAAGTCAGTTTGACTTTGGTTAGGACATGGGCCTAGAAACTGGGAGGCCATCCGTTTTAGCCCTGACTTTGGCATGAAACCAGCTGTCTGATCTTTGGCCGGTCGCTTTCTCTCAGTCCTAGGAAGAGGGTGTTGGCAAACCACTTCTGAAAGACCTGGCCAAGAAAACAGCAAGGGACTTCTTCTCCAGGCAATCTCTGAGAATCAGACACGATTGAACCGTGGGGTGTGTGTGTGTGTTAAGTTTTATCATGCAGGCTACAAAGAGTGATATGGATGTGAGCGAGGCGGTTACCTTCATTGTACATTTAAGGGTTTTGGGTTGCTCTTTAGTGCCATCTCTTGGTTAGAAAGGGTTACTTTACATTTATCTTTTTAAAAGAGCCAGTTTTACTTGTCTATGGAGATTCTCAGTCATCCAGGTTGTGATTGTCCCAAAGGTGCTTTTTTCAAGAGGCTGAAGAAACTTCTTGGATGAGAAGCGAAACATCTTCAAAGTAAAACCAGAAAGTCCAGTTGCCTCTTGAAAAAGCATCTTTGAGACAGCAAGTTCACTTGTGATTCGATTTGCAAATTTTCCTATGTTTATCAGAACTCTTGATAATTCACTTTTGAGCCCCTTTCTCTCTTTATGGTGACTTGTATAGAAATTGTGTAATATTTCTGACATTCCTTCAGACTTTCTGAAGTCTAAACCCTCTGGATTGGGCATTTTAGGTACATTATGGTGTCCGTTTGGGGAATGAGTTTGTGGTTAATTTGTTCAAATTCATTCAATAGTTGAGAATATGAAATGACGGATTCCTAAGAGCACACAGGTTGTGCTCACTTAACAGTCCTTGAATGGCAAAATCCCAAACAGTTTTACAGAAAGTCGACAAGGTATTCAAGTAAAAAGCTCTGGAGTGCTTTATTAAAGAGAAAAGCGTATCATTTTTCTGACAGTCTTAAGCAAGAATATAACCGTATAAAGGGCTTTCTGACTCTGTACTGCACCCTTTTACCCATGAATACAGGATTGATATATTCTTTCATAAAAACAGTTAACATTTCTGGAAATTGGAATTAGCTGTTGGAAAAAACAAATGGCTCCAACAAATGCTAGTTTTTTTTTTTAAAAAAAATAGTTTGGGCGTAAGATTGTTTGCTTTTTGCTGATTCATAGGCTGGAAGCATACAAAATAAAACCCTGAAAATATTATCTGATCCATTAACATTCCTTAACTGCTCCTTCCCAGTAGCAAGGCCTGGGACAGGGAGATTTAAAAGCTAAACGATTCTCGTCTCATCCTGACAAACTGGAGAGAGAAAAAATAGTCACTACAACTATAATCTGGAGCGGGTATATTTTATATAAGCAGCATGTTTCAAGTTCAATGGAATATGGAGCCATTTCAGCCTGGCTTAATTTATATCCTGCCTTTGCGTTTGGAACGCTCGTATTCAACCCATAAATAGAATAATAAGAGGAAATGAAATCCCATCAAGCTGAAGAGGGAAATGCAAGCCACATGAACCTGAGGTCACGCATTGCGCATAAGCAGCCATTCCTCAAAATTTTATTTTATTCCATCTGCCAATTTCCTAGGGATTCTGTCTGGGGAGGTTGTACTTGGTAGTTAGACAATGCTACATTTGAAGGATCACGTTTTGTTCACTGTGGCCCATTTGCCACTTCTTTTTACCTGTCAGCTTTCTGCTACTTCGTTATTACCGTACCTTCAAGAGGCATGAAATAGACTAGTGGTGGCTAACCTTTTTGGGCTCCTGTGCCAAAAATTGTGTGCGCGCTTGCATGCTCGCGCTCACGTGCCAGCACCCAGAAGGCAATGCGCGCCTCCCCTCATGTCCCCTAATACAGTGATCCCCAACCTTTTTACGCCGTGGCCCGGCACCGGCATCAGCTGGGCGCGCGACCGTGCACGGCATCAGCTGACCTCACCGGAAGCACTTTTTCATCAAAAAGATGAGGCGGTGCCAGCGCTTCCGGTGAGCTTTTCCGGAGGCAGAAAAGTCAATGAAGTGGCAGGCATCTTTTGATGAAACGTGCTTCCGTGAGCTTTCTACCCAGAAAAGTTCACCGGAAGCACTTTTTCATCAAAAAAGATGGCGGCGCCCAGCAAGCCAGCGGCCCGGTAGGACTTGTTCCGAGGACACCGTACCGCAGACCGGTGGTTGGGGACCCTGCCCTAATAGACTAATGTCGTTTTCCGTGATGTACGCAGAGCATTTGTGCCAGCACATGCTGCAGGCAACTTACCTCTGCATGGAGCTTCACACAGCAGATTTGAGCTGAGCCTTTTCGGCCTCCCAAAGAGCTTGAGGAGGCTTTGCAGCTTCTGCAAACTTTGTAGGCCGAAGGAAACTAGCTTCGTCACTTCCCTTTTCCAAAAAGTACCGGAAGTGACGAACGGGCTAGTTTTCAGCCTACAAAGCTTGCAGAAGCCTGCAGAAGCCTTCCTCAGTTTTGGAGGCCGCAAAAGGCCTCAAACTGGCCGAAAATCAACTGTGAGGAGCGTACATGCGCAGTGAGGTAAGTTTGCTCGTAAAGCATGTGTGCTGGCACAAATAGCTCTGCGTGCCATCACGGAAATAGACATTAGTCTGCATGGATGTACATACAGGATGTATCAAAAGTCAGACCCCACAGGCCAACAATGAGCCATAGAAGACATCACGTTAGAATTTGCAAATGTGTTAAACTATATTTAAGAATATTCAAAAGTCACATATCGAAGAAGTCAGGAAATTGTTGTTATTTGTCGGGCTAAGCCCAAAAACAACAAAGACCTTGGGGGTCTTCTAGTCCAACCCCCTACTCAAGCAGGAGACCATACCATTCCAGACAAGTCCAATCTCTTTCTAAAAACTTCCATTGTTGGAGCATCCACAACTTCTAGTGGCAAGTAGTTTCACTGGTTAATTGTTCTCAGTGTCAGGAAATTTCTGCTTAGTTCTAGGTTGGATCTCTCTTTGATTGATTTCCATCCATTGCTTCTTGTCTTGACTTCTGATTCTTTGGGAAACAGGATGACTGCCTTCTTCTTTGTGGCAGCCCCTCAACTATTGGACCATTGCCATCATGTCACCCCTAGTTCTAGACTAGACATACCCATTTCCCGTAACCGTTCTTCATATATTTTAGCCTCCAGCCCCCTAATCATCGTTGTTACTGTTCTCTGCACTAAACCCCACATCTAAATCCCAGTGGGAATATCTGGACTTTGGAACTGTTGCAATCTTTTTTTTCTTGGAAATTGGATTGAAGGACATGGAGGGTGGATTGAACCAAGGACAGTGGTACCTTTGCATGTAAAGCTTATACATTTATTTGTTGCAATATATATATCCCGCAGCAATCCATCCAGTTCCTGGGAGCAAGCACATCTTCTAATTGCTTTGTGTATATATCTTGTGTGATTTGATTCTGCAAACCGAGGCTCTTATCTCGCATCTCTGTTCTCCTCTCCAGATATTAAATACTAGATCTTTGAAAACGTGTTAATGAAGAGACTGCACTTGTCACTTCCAAGCACTGATTTTTAGCTCCAGCAGTTGCTCTTAATCACACTTGTGGACATAATTTATTAGAAGGCATTGGGAGGAAATAACCCCTTGTAATTAGCCTTCAGGAGATGACACAGTGATGCCTCTAAAAGTGCATCGTTAATTTTGAAATGTCATACGGAATTGAACTTTCCAGAGCTATGCCAGTTTATTGTCCAAGTGAGCAATGGCATATGTTAATCCACCTTCCAGGGCAAAATTCCCAGCTAGGATGTCGGGGAGTAAAGTTTTGATTTAGGCCATGAGTTTGATACTGTCAGCCACAGGTAGTCCTCAACTTGTGACCCCAATCGAGCCCCAAATTTTTCTTGCATAAAGGAGACATTTGTTAAATGAGTTTTGCTCCATTTTTACGACCCTTTCTCGCCCCCAGTTGTTAAGCGAGTTCCCTGCATTTGTTAAATTAGGAACCCGGCTGTTAAGTGAATCCGGCTTCCCCAGTTGACTTTTCTTGTTGAGAAGGTCGCAAAAAGAGGCCAAGTGACTCCAGGACACTGAGAGCCGTCATAAATATGAACCAGTTGCCAAGCATCCGAATTTTAATCAGGTGACCACGAGGAAGCTGCAAAGGTCATAAGTGTGAAAAAACATCCCTAAGTCAGTTTTTTTTTTTTTTTAAACAAATTTTATTTTCAAGACAAACAATACATAAATACACATAAACACAAAAACATAATAACATAAAAAATCTCTTTTCTGAAAGTTGCTTAGTCCGGGTTAAAACTCTTGGTACAGACACAAATTCAAATTCATATTCATTTTACATACCATTTCATATCTTATTAACATTTTCAATTTTCTATATGACTTCTCTCTTTTAAATTTTCTCAATTTTATTTTATTTTATTTATCTCCTCTCAATTCATATCATAATATTTATTATTCTTTGTCTGTTCTATTCAGCCAACCATTTATTTTTCTTCTTTAAAAAGAAGAAAGACTTCTCCTGTACACTATATGGAGTATGATGCCTTTATCTCTTTCCCCACTTAATACACATGACATACATTGGGATTCTGTCTGGTACATTCTAAAATTATACTATATTATCAAAGTAATACAAATCTATTCATTAATATCGATATTCATTCATATCTTAAACGTTTAACTCATTGCTTTTCAATTAAATCACATACTTTTGTGGGAGCCTATTTTCCATAATTATTCCCCCCACATCACATATTATAGCTCGATATTTCATTAAAATGTTCCTCCCTTCTACTTCAAATCACATTTCACAAAAAAAATTCACTAATATACCATATTCTAATCATTAATATTAACAATCATTTATATCTTAAACATTTTATCCATTTCAATTAAATATCATGCCTTTGTGGGAACACTTATGCTTTCCAAAAGTATTACCCCCCACATCACAATCTTGAATCATATTTCATTACAGTACTCCCTTTTTCTTAACCAAAATTTCACTAATTTATATTAAATATTTTATCACATTTTAAGTTACATATTGTTTCTAATTTTCTATGATTACTTCTGAATACAGGTATAAAAATGCAAGCTTATGTACCTTTCTAGAATCCCTTTAACAATAAGATTTATCCATTATCTCTAAAAACTTTTGCTTCTTAACATCTTGCTCCCCACCATTAGGGCTTCTCATCCCTTCCTTTCTCTCTTGCTTCTTCTTCTCCTTGTCCTCTTTAACCCCTTGTCTCTCCACCTCCCTTTTATTCTGCTTTCCCCCTTTCTGTTGTTTCTTAACATAATGTCCCCTTTTCACCTTATTCTTCTCTTTTGGGCTGTTTTTCCAGATCTTAAAGACCTTTTTCCCTTTTTCTCTTGCTTTTTCCCTTCTCCAGTCAAAGTCATTTGTTCATCAAAGATGGCTTCTTCTTCTTCTTTGTCCCCATCATCCTCATTCTGCTTCACATAAGTATAAACCGCCATTTCTAAGTATTGAAAAATAGTATCAAGACCATCTTCCCCTCCTTGTTTTTCTCTTTCATATTTTTGATATATAAGTTTCAATCCATCCATAGATGATGCCATTGTGTAGAGAAAAAGTTTTTCCAAACAACCACCCAGATGTTTTAATCAGAAGTAATTTCAAAGGTTCCAAAATCACCAAACAATCCAAACAGACTATTTCTTTTAGATACCTTCTTCTTCTTCACTTTCTCTTTCTGGGGTTAAAGTAATCACAAATCCTTTTCAAATATATTTTTTGGAAGTTTTTTTAATGTTTAAGAACTCTTTGCAATTCTAGGCAATCTTCTCCTTATTTTCAATTTTTGCTCTGATTTTTTTCACTCTCCCTTCCCACTCACAGCCAAAAAGGTTTTTGTTTTTTTTCCGCTGTCACTTTAGGAAGGAGAGTAGAACAAAGAAAAAACTTTCCCCTTTAGAGTATTCGCAGCTTGTAACTCTCACAAGGAATAATATATACTTAGCAGCCTTCAAGGTTCCAGGTCACTTTCTCCTGTCTTGTCCCGGTTAGAAGCAACTTTCACTGTTCTTCCAGCTTTCTCCCTCCTGCACCTGCTTTCCCGGCTGCAGCTTTCTTTGTGGCGGCCATTGCTGACCGCCGTTCCTCCGCCTCGGGAAAAGGGGGTTTAGCCGGCTGGGGAGGGGGTTTGCGGCACCCCCAAACCCCCTGCCGGATCCCCCTGTCTTCAGCTGCCTCTACGGGGCAGCTATATCCCCAGATCCAAATGGATCGGGGAGAACCTAGCGACAAACGCAGCAGGGATCGTCAGCGCGAATCCCTGCCGCCGCCGAAAGCTTGCAAACCGGAAGTCCCCTAAGTCAGTTTTTTTCAGTGCTGTTGTAACTTTGAACAGTCGCTGAATGAACTATTGTAAGTTCAGGACTACCTATAAAATGCCTTTGCCCAACACTCAAAGGAATAAATACTATTGTGTTGCTTTCTGAGAAGGAAGTTGGATCCTTCATTAGCAATGTTGATTTCATTGGGGTGCACGTCTGTTGTTTTTTTCTCCAGGGCGGTGACATTTTGGCCCCTGTCCTTCGTCTGGAGCAAACTTTCCACCTACGAGCAATTGAGGCATCGCTTCCAGCATCTCCAGGTCATCAGCAGTGAGAAGGCGGCTTCAGATCAGGCCCAAACGATGAGGTAAGAATTCCACTGCACAAAATGTTCTGTATGCCAATAGGCTCCAGATGACCAATATCCAAAGATCCTACAGGAAGGTTGACTTACAACAGATCCTTTAGCGACCGTTCAGAGTTACAACATCACTGAAAAAAGCGACACCAACAGGCACATTGACCTACAGTCAGGCTACGAACCCCTCAGAATCCAAATCAACCACACAGCTAACCAGAGACCGCACCGGCCTTCAACCAACCCGTTCAGAGAGAGACAGGGAGGGAGGGAGAAAGAGAGAGAGAGGGAGGGGGAGAGAGAGAAAGAAGGAAAAAGAATGAAAGAAAGAAAAAGAATGGAAAGAGGGAAAGAAAGAAAAAGAGAAAGAAAGGGAAAAAAAAGAAAGAAAGAGAATGGAAAGAAAGAAGAAAAGAAAAAAGAAAGAAAAAGAAAGAAAGAAAGAAAAGAGAAAGAAAGAAAAGAAAAAGAAAGAAAGAAAAAGAAAGAAAGAAAGAAGAAAGAAAGAAAGAAAGAAAAGAAGAAAGAAAGAAAGAAAGAAAGAAAAGAAAGAAAGAAAGAAAGAGAAAGAAAGAAAGAAAGAAAGAAAGAAAGAAAGAAAGAAAGAAAGAAAGAAAGAAAGAAAGAAAGAAAGTTATCAAACTAAGGCATGGTCATAAAGTTGCCATTTTGGTGCCAGTAGGTTTATATGCAAAGAGGCGGAAAAAAGGGACTCTCTTGATATTGTGGTATTGTCTGTGTGTGTGTGTGTGTGTGTGTGTGTGTGTGAGAGAGAGAGAGAGAGAGAGAGAGAGAGAGAAGTTTTTTTTATAAGTGAGGATAGAACATTCTGTTTCCCAAAATATAATTGTGCGTGTGGGCACGCTTCTCATTGTTTCTATAAACATTCTGTTCCATTGCGTTTATATTTTGTGGTGCTGCACCTGAGACAATCACATTGGACTGAGCATTTTGGGCTTTTTTCCTCCCCACTGCTGCTGCCCCCGTACCACTGCCCACACAACTTCCATTTCTATCCAGCAAACGAGAGAGTTGCCCAGGAAACAGAGGCTGCCATGCCAACCCCGGCACAGCTGTAGGGAATATCTGTACAGCACCTGCCTCTGCATGGTTGCAGAAACCTCAAATGCCTTTGGAGGACTCCTGGATTCTACTTTTCCCTTTACACGTAGTCCTTGCCTTACCACCATTCGTTTAGTGACCATTCAAAGTTACAACAGCACTGAAAAAGGTGACTTGCAACCGTTCCTCGCAATTACGACCGTCACAGCATCCCCACAGTTGTGGTGTAGCATGTTTGGAAAATCTAGCCGATGGTGTCTTATTGTAGGAGAGGACCAGGCTGAGCCCGAGGGAGAGATCAAAGGCGTTATCAGTCATGAGTCCCTGAGTACCCACAAGAGATCTAAGTCTAGTCCACCTTGAATTCCTTTCTATTCTTATCTCCCACTCGTTTCCCTTGACCGCTAGTAGTTCAGATTCTTGTGGAGAGCTCAAGTTTGAGTTAAATCTATGTATATAAAAGCGAAATGCCACTCACGCGTCATCACAAAATCTCCAGAACCATAAAGCCTACAAACTTGAAATTTGGCACGTATGTTCCTCTTGGCTTCTAGGTGCTCACTAAGAAAGGATTTTTCGAAATGACCATCAGAGCATTAGTATTTCCTATATTATTATTATTATTAACACACTTTGATGCTAATGTTCTGACCCAACCAGGTTCCCAAAGAGCAAACACAGACAAAGGCAGCAGCCCCCACCTTTTAAGGTTTAATAACGAATTCTGTTCCTTTGCAGATAAAAGGCTGCTTTCCACTAATTAGCTCCGACAAGAAAGAGCCTTGCCAAGTTGTTCGTCAGTGCGGCCAAAAACCCAGTGATAAGAACTAACTTACAAGATTCTTCAAACACGAACTAAGATGTCCACCAGTTGAGCTTCAGAGCTTCTTTGCTTTCTGCAAAGAATGCTTTTTTCAAACCTGGCTTTTATCCTCTTGAGGGAGGGGCCATTACCTTGCAGCCTTACTCCCGAGTCGGCTGTGCTGCTATAATTGTTCTTTCCTCCGAGTAATCCTTCGTGCACGTGCACTTGGCACAGGCTCCTCGGGAACCTCCTCATCACTGCTGCCAGCCCCCACAACCTCTGAAGGCAGCAGTCCACTCCCTGATGGTCCTGGCCCCTCATCTGAGTCCTCGCTCTCCTCAGCCGTCTGCACCTGCTGCTGGCTAACCACAACAGCTAAGGAGTTCTACTCCCCCTCCCCACCTGAAAAGAAATCTGTTCCAAATACAAAACACGAGCAGAGGAGTTTCAGTTTCAGTTTCACAGTAGCAAGCAGCTTTAGTCCAGAACAATTGAGCTAAGCCACACCCAGGCTCCTTGCTGTCTCCTTCTTGCTCACACAGCAAATACTGCTTCAGTTTCAAAACAGCCCTCAACTCTCTCACACACTGACAGGACGCGAGCCGATGGAGGCTGGTAGGCAGAGGCAGATTTTTTTTTCTCATTTTCTTCCCCCCAAACTAAGCCCAGCCACATAGTTTCGTAGCAAAACACGGCTATCGAGCTAGTCTTTATATACAATTGAACTGGCTGGATCTCCTGATTTCCCCTCATGCTTGACACTTATTCAACAAACGATGCAGCATATAAACTTGGTTCTTATCCTAAAAGAAAAGCTTGGACGTGTCTGGATTTGGAGGGACGCTTAACTCTACCCGACATGTCAAACAATGTTTTGTTTTTGTTTTTCCCCCCAACACAGGAAAGCCAACATCTTTATCTCTCTCCTCATCGACATGGCTCTGGGCATCCTGCTCATGTCCTGGTTGTATCAAATGAACTGGATCGGTTATCTTTCCAGTGGCCTCGTCCCAATGGCCGATGTAAGTTCTCTTTGCGCGCATCCTGCACCGAAGTTTAACTCCGCCTGGTCGTAGTAGTATTCAGGTAGCCCACAGTCAAGTCTGATCCTGGGAATTAGACCAGAGTTCCCCAGTGTTTCCGGTTTTGTGGACCAATTGGGGTGGGGAGGACAGGGGATGGTTTCCGCAAACAGCCGGCAAGCGTGCACAGCTCCATTGTGTGAGTGAGGATGAGTGTGCGTGTGCGCACACACCCTTGCTGGCCGTTTCCACAGCCCAGTTGCAAACCCCACCCCACCACGTGGCCCACAGATCCCTGAACTAAACCCTGCACCTTAGTCTAGCAAATGTTGATTTAAATTCTCCCTTGCTTAACATGTGTGCATGTAGTCCAGAGGTGATATTCAGCGGTTCTGACCCGTTCTGGAGAACCGGTAGCGGACATTTTTAGTAGTTCAGAGAACCGGCAAATGCCACCTGACTGGCCCCGCCCCATCTATTCTCCGCCCGCTGAGTCCCAGCTGATTGGCTGAGTCTCCTTTGGTTGCCCTGCACAGGAGAACGGAGCTGGAAAGCAGGTTAGTGGGGTGGGGAGGAATGAGAGTTTTGCAGTATCCTTCCCCTGCCACGCCCACCAAGCCAGCCACGCCCACCAAGCCATGCCACGCCCACCAAGCCATGCCATGCCCACCAAGCCACGCCCACAGAACCGGTAATATTATATTTTTTTAATCCCACCACTGATGTAGTCCCCAAGGTGCTTTTTCTTCCCAGGAGGCAACTGGACTTCCTTATTTTCCTTTTGAAGACGTTTCCCTTCTCATCCAAGAAGCTGCTTCAGCTCTGACTGGATGATGGTGGGGAATGGAACCTGTCGGAGCTGAAGCAGCTTCTTGGATGAGAAGGAAACGTCTCCAAAAGGAAAAAGAAGGAAGTCCATCTGCCTCCTGGAAGAAAAAGCACCTTAGACAACCATGACCTGGATGGCTGAGAATCCCTACAGGCAAATGTGTGCATGGCGTTGGCGTCCACTCCAGTTGGGTAATGGTGGCGATTCATTCATATTTCAGTCTCTGCTGCCTTCTAACTCTTCTTCGTCAAAGAGCTGCGAAGCAGCGGAGGGCAGGCCGGCTTTCCTATCTATCAAGCAATCATGACTTAGATGTTGGTTTAAATATATAAGCACCATCACACACACACACCCTTCTCTTCAGTGGAACGTGGACAGAAGAGAACTTTTGAAGAGCTTAGTCTCATATTAGCTGAGACTTCGATTGAGTTTCCATCTCCGGCCTCCTCTTTTGACTTCAGATGCTTCGCTTAATAATTGCAAATAAAGGCCTGAGCTGCTTCAGATTCCTTTCCCTCTGGTCCAGGATCAAGTATTTATCCTGGATTCCCTCCAAAGGCTGTGTGACCACAATGTCACTGTGGACTAGCATGCAGAGCCAACAGCCCTCAGAAAAGGTATTCCTACCACAAAACGCTTCTCTTAAGCGGTTCATTGCTCATTGTTTTAGGAAAGCATCTCACTACCCATTTTAAGCAATATATATATATATATATATATATATATATATATATATATATATATATATATATATATATATATATATATAT